>NW_005871065.1:9861144-10051782 GCF_000147115.1 Myotis lucifugus | reverse complement strand
GATGAGCATTGAAACATTTTGTACCGTTAGTTTCCTTTGGTACAAAGTCACTGAAGTTTTATGTTATCTTGTGCCTGCCAATTTTGTAATTCCCTTAATTCTTGAATCCCTTGTAATTCTGTAGAAATATGGTTCTCAGACCATATTCACCAGGAAGGTGAATTCTGTCAGTTGCTATTTTCCCTATGAAGTGGTTATTCCACTGTAATATAGGAGAGTTTGCATTTCCAGCAACACTGGAAAGTTTACCCAAATGATATTTTCTTAAATGTACTGAGAAATAGAAATAGTTTTTTTCTACCATTGGAGTTTGCTGAAAAGGGTGCATGTGGTGGCCAGTTCTCAAACCCGGGATGTCTGGCCCAACCCGAGAGCTCCTCCTCAAGCATGAAGAGAGTGGATTCCTGTTGCCCATGCAAGATCAGCTCACTATTTTAATTTCAGCAAATTACATCACCTTTTAAGCCTTGGGTTCCTCATCTAAAAAAAAAGGGGGGGTATCATAATATTTCCCTTTTGTTTATTAAAAATTTTAGTTTTTAATTTGTTTGAAAGTATGCTGAAAAATATCATATACATGTTAATTGTTTTTATAAAAAGAAATTCTTTTTTTTCTTGTTTAGACAGTGTTTTGGTTAGTTATTGAGGGTTATAAGATTCAATTTGATTATTAAAAAAACAGAAAAATTTTACATCAAAGAAAAACTATGGTTGAATGACATTTAAGCAAGTAGTATTCGGGAAACAAGACAAATAGTTATCTAATACATTTTTATGTGTGTGTATATATTTTTGTAAAGTCAGTCCAAATACAGGTAGTTTTTCCCCCCCACCAGATAAGTGAATTACTTTAGTAATTTAAATGGACACTATTATCTGGCTGAATGAACTCTTTTACCACAAATATATTCTAGTAAAACAGGATGGCATAAGGTGTAGCCAAAATTGATTACATTAGAATTTATGTAAATTCTTAAATTTAGATGACTTAAATTAAAAAAAACTAAACAATTATATAAGATTTATAATTACAAAACAGATTTATTTGGGGCTTCAAAAAGAAAGAAGATAATAGTACTATGTTGTATATATTGCTGCAGTATTGATTATTATCAGTATAAATTTTTTTGTCAAACTTATAATTATCAAACTGTATCTATTAGAGCCCCATTCCTTTGGTATTAGTGTAAGATTTGAACTTTGCTTTATTTCTTTTTGTTCATTCATTCAAGAGATATTTATTGAGTGCTTGCTATGTACAGTGACTTTGTGTTTGGAAGGTGCAATATTTCATCACCACAAATACTAACTCATCAGTTTGGTGGTTCTTTTAAAAAAATATTTTTTTTACTGATTTCAGAGAGGAAAGGAGAGGGGGAGAGAGAGAGAAACATCAATGATGAGAGAGAACCATTGATTGGCTGCCTCCTGCACGATCCTCACTAGGGATGAAGCCTGCAGCCCTGGGCATATGCCCAACTGGGACCGAACATTGGCCTCCGGGTTTATAGGTCATTGCTCAACCACTAAGCCACATAGGCTGGGCAGTTTGGTGGTTCTTGATATTGTCCTGTAAGTTAGACTATTTTTCTACTTCTCAGTTCTTGTTTGGTTTGTCTGTGTTTGAAGTCCTATGAGATTTCAGGATTTCCTATTAATATTTATAGCTCTTTCATAGAGTACTTTTCAAATTAATGTCTGCGAATAGCATAGGAAATTCCAGCAAAAAGAAAATTAATACAGCAAGAAAAGATTAAGTTAGAGTCTATATTGAACAATATGGAGGACAGTAGTACATTTATATGTAATTACCATGGAAATCAGATTAAGAGAAATGATAATATGGAATTTGGGGGTTTCTATGTTTTGTCTTTTTAAAAAAGCATTATCTTGCTAGGCAGAAAACAAAAATGACTTCACTTGGAGAAAATATACAGGGTCGGGAAAAGTAGGTTTACAGTTGTTCATATGGAAAATAATACAGTCTCTCTATATAAAAGCCTAAGTGACCATTTGACCGGTATCTATGACACACAATGACCACCAGGGGGCAGACGCACAATGCACAGGCATGGAAACATGGAACAGACTGATGAATCTCAGAGGGATGGGGGGACGGGGGAGGGTGGTAAGAGATTAACCAAAGATCTTATATGCATACTAGAGGCCTGGTGCACAGATCTGTGCACTGGTGGGGTCCCTTGGCCTGGCCTGCAGGGATTGGTCTGAAACCGGCTCTCCAACATCCCCCGAGGGCTCCCAGATTGTGAGAGGGTGCAGGCCAGGCCGAGGGACCCCACTGGTGTACGAATCTGTGCACCAGGCCTCTAGTAATTAATAATGCAAGAATAAAATAAACTTTGTGTTTTGTGTACTCACAACTGTAAATCTACTTTTGCCCCTCCCGTATTTTAAAATGTTAGGTTCTCCTTTTTTTCCTTCTAAAGCCAAATGGCAAAATAGAAAAAAATAAGATCAAGTACAATAAATATTTAATTATTCACTTAGCAAACAAGCATTTTTTAAAGTGCTGTTATTTACCAGGGGCTGTGCTAACGTGCTGAGATTAAAAAAGACTCCTCTTTTGCTCTCTGGTGTAATGGGGATCACACACACACACACACACACACACACACACACACACTCACACACCAAGGGCAAGAATAGAGATTTATATGTGACATCATGAAAGGAACTAATTCCACCTGGAGAAATCAGAATACAATAATAGATGCAGCAGCAAACAATTGTTGAATATCATATGATATTAACTCATACATTAACGAAGGAAAATATCCCTACACCCCAGGAGATTTGTCCCTGTTATCCCCATTTTATAGGTAAGAAGCTCATACATACCTTGTAAGTGGGTGAGTGTGATAGGCTGGTTCCAAGCCTATGTTCTTCAACATTGTGACACTGCAACTTTCTTTCATGGTGGAGTTAAAACATTTGATTTAGGATTTGCAGCAGCAGGTGAGTCAATTCAAGTGGAGAGGAGAATGGGGAAAGAGCTTTCCAGTAAGTAGTTGTAGATAGAAATCTGGTTCTCAGGTTTAGGTCAATGGTGATCCTAACATTTACCATGTTAAGTAGGGTGATAAGATATAAGACAGGTAAAAATTAGGTGGTAATTCTTTCAAGAAACCTTCATGTATTGGCAAGAAAAAGATGCAGAGATTGGTACAAGATTTAAGGAGAGTATAAAAATGGGTAAGAATTGAGTATATTTCGAAGTGAGGAAAGGAAACCAATCAAACAGAGAGAGTGAAGATTCAGGAGAGGGGTCTGAATGATGGATCATTCATTATGTGGGAGGAGTGGGATACAGACCTTGCTGGGGCAGTGGGTCTTGGACAGGAAGATGTCTACCTTCTCCGAGGTGAGAGAGAAGTAACAATGGGTATAATGAAGTTCAGTTTGGAGAATGAGATGTTGATAGCTGAGTGAATCTCTTACTAATGGTCCCTATTTCTTCTTTTACTGCTGAGAGTGAGGGCAGAGACTAGGACAGGAGGATAGTGGTGAATAAGTGGCAGTGGCTCTGGGGAATGGCAGAACAGACTAGAATTGCTTGATGGCTTTGCATGATTATACAATTTTCTGCAGCAGTATCATGTTACCGTTGTGTAGTATTAGAGATGGTGACTGGTTGGATTGATTGAAGGCTGATTACTTTCTTTAAAAATATTGAATAGTGTATACATGAGATTACTGGGACAATATAAGTGAAAGACAAAGAAGTGATACAATTTACTTAGTTTAATTGAAGGCAATAATTCAGTCATTTACCAGTGTTGTCATCACTATATCCTTTGAAAGTAATTTCTAGAATGGTATTTGGATTACTTCATAATGTATAATAGGAGAGAGCATAGTTTTAGAACCAGTGTCTTTTATATGTTCATTTATAATATGAATCCTGAAGCTATACATAACAACAAAGAGTCCGTATTTGAAATGTGTCATGTATTTCAAAAAGTATGGTAAATGGACACAGAAAAGAAAGACATACAATGAACCAAGAAGTTTTTGTGTTGAGAGGAATTGTTGCTAAATGGAAGAGGAGAGAATACCTTAAGTTGCCTTTTAATTGAGGATATGTAGAAACCTTGCTAAGTCTGTTTCTATAAATAAGAAGGGTGGAATTCTTCTTTCACAGAGGATTACTACCTGCTTACTTAATTGGAAGATAAACATTTTTTTCCCATTAGGGAATATTGTTTTAGAACTGAAGATGCACTATTATTTTGGTCATTGATTTCTGCTAATGTCTTGGGTTTTCAGACAAATTATGTTACTGGGTATATTGTACTTTTGGGCAACTATGTTCACTACTTGCTAGGTAAAAATTTAAGATAACCTTTTCTGATAACTTTTGCTTAATCTGCCAAATATACTTTTATCATTATGTTTTTGTATTTGAGTGCCTGGAATTTCTTTGAAGTGTTGTGTTTTAACAAACGTTTAAGTTAAAACACTGTGAACTAGTGTATTAGTGAATTTATAGAACATCCACGAGTCTCTCCTTCCTTTTCTGTCTTCTCTAAGACATTGCTTTTGAACTAACAGCTTTTAAAAATTATAGAGTCTTTTTCAAGTGTTTAATTAGACTTTTTATATGCTGTATAGTTTTTTGTAAGGTTCTTGTTTATTGAGTTTCTATGAAATGTCTAGCTGTATGCTAAATGAATTACTTTATTAGTTCTAACAATACTTTCTCAGGTGCTTGGAGTAGGCATCCTCTTTAAGGATGAAGAAACCGAGTATTGAAAAGGTTCAGTAGCCCTAGCTGGTTTGGCTCAGTGGATAGAGCGTCGGCCTGTGGACCAAAGGATCCCAGGTTTAATTCCAGTCAAGGGCACATACCTCGGTTGCAGGCTCCTCCTTAGGAGGCAACCTATTGATGTGTTTCTCTCTGTCTTTTCCCCTCTCTCTTCCACTCTCAAAATCAATGGAAAAATATCCTTGGGTGAGAATTAAAAAAGTATACACTTTCATCTTTTTAATTTTATTGTTTTTTGGTCTTTCTCTAATTATGGAGAGTAGTATTCTCCATATAGTGCCTCTATTCTTGGGAAATGAAACATTGCAAAGTAATTATCAAACCGTATCAAAGATATAATTACTATATTCCTCCATTTCTCTAACTATGTATGTTAAGTAGTTTTGACCTGTGTAAATTTAATTTGGCAGAGAAGATCAACTTTATTTCTAAAAGGCAGAGAGAAATGCAAAAATGTGGATTGACTTTTGAAACAATATTAGGGAGTTTTGAATGTTCTAATGGTAAGAAACTCTGGTAAAAAAAAAAAATCCAGACTTTTTGTATGTGCGTGGTCTCATGACTTTCAGTGCTTTCCAGTCTTAAAACCTTGTACTTCTCCTTGCGTAGAGCTCTCAGTATGTGCAGTGTGTTGCCGGGTGTCTGCAGCTGATGCTTCGGGTCAATGAGTACCGCTTTGCCTGGGTAGAAGCAGATGGGGTAAACTGGTGAGTGCTCTTTTACTTTTAATGTAGAATAACATTTAAAAGCATCTATCCTTGACATTTGCAAAGAAATTAATAGTATTAATCATCCAAAAGAAGTATTTTACTTTTTCTTATCTCTGTTTAACAGTGAATTATGCTAACCTTCAGAGAAATCAATAACTAATAACTACCAGATGGAATGTCTCGCCTTTCCCTTGCTTGCTTGGTCTGTGCTATTATAAGAGGTTAAGGACTCCTAAAAACCTTATCTTGATAGAACAAATTCCAGGTATGCAGAATAGAAAAGCAATCATAAAGGTATCTTGTGGTAAATGCAGGCAAAAATCACTAATAAAAGGTCTTATGCAGAAAAGAGTGAATATAAGCCATTCTTTGTAATGCTATACAGTTAGTCCATTTTTTGTGGGGTCCTCATTTGCAGGTCCAGAAACTTTGAGGAACTTTCTCAGGTTTAACAAATGTATTTTTACAAAGAACCCCTCAACCGCCCCCTCCCCCCCCCAAACAAATGAAATCCTTTTACTACCAGAACGCCAATTTATTTATTCATAGTGAGACAACTCACTGTTCTTAAACCAAATACTCTTTTAAGTTAGTGAAGACATTGTTTCTGTCACACGTTGGAAAAACCTATATAGGAAGCTAGTTTATCAACAGAAGGTTGCTTAGTGAACAAGGCTTCAGAGTAAGAAAAGTTGACTGAACAATCCTGGTGCTGTGTCAGCCTATAGTAAACAGATTGTTAGTGAAAACATTTTAGGTACAGTGAGCCACCCTTATCATTTAGGAGAAGTTTTGTGTCATGTAGGGAACTGTTTACCCTCAAGTTCCCAGAAGCCAGCCAAGGGCCAGCTAGTTTTGTAGGCAGACCTTTTTAAGGATAGCAGTCACAGGACGATGATGTTAATAAAGGTAGACAAAAATGATGATGTTTTCAGTCTGTTTATCTTTTTAAAAAAATGATGCAATATTTTGCCAATACATTAGAAAGGATAATTTTTATCTCACTATTGATATTATTTTTCAAGGCGATTTCATTCTTCAGTTTTCTTATAATTTTAGCTGTTAATTGTTTTTAGCAGTAGTTTGGAATAATAAATGAATATTTATCAAATATTGTCTAGGATGATGAAATAGAGTAAATCTTCAAATTATAGACAACATAAAAGCACTAATCTCCCATACTGTATCTTAGGTTTCAAAGACCTGCGTGGTAATAGCAAAATAAATTGAATTTAATTCTATTAAACAAAAAGTAGATATTATTTTTTTCCCCCTTTGGAAGACTGGTAAGAGAGAATAAAAGGCACAAAACGGCAGTCCCCCCTCCCACCCCCTCCCCCACAATTTAAGCATTTTTTATTGTTGGTCATTTATGTTAAGACTTTATTTATATTAAAATTTTTTAATGTTGACATTATTGCAGGTGTCTTGCCTTTTGCCCCCCTTTGCCCACCTTCACCCACTCCAAGGTATCCTTCTGTTGTTGCATTGGTAAATGGGATTGATTTTTGAATTTCTCTTTCTGAGAGTTCATTATTAGTGTATAAAAATGCCATTGATTTTGAGATATTGATTTCGTATCCTGCAGCTTTGCTGAATTCATTGATTATATCCAGTAGTTTTTTGGTAGAGTCTTTAGGGTTTTCTGTGTACAATATTATGTCATCTGGAAATAATGACAGTTTTACTTCCTCCTTTCCAATTTGGGTCGGCTTCTTTTAGCTTAGAGCTAGGGGTAGATTTGTGGTTGGGCCGAGGCTCCCTGAGGTCAGTCTCCACCTGTCAGCTCCTCTGCTTCCCCCTTAAGGTTGCCTGGTCTTCCTCCTGAGCCTTCCGAAGAGAGTCTATAGGATGGATCCAGGCTAGTCTAGCTCAGGCTAGTTGGTGCCCTGCTTAGAGATTACGCAGTCAGGCACTCCATGAGGGTGAACTACTCTGTGCTTCAAAGCCAAACTCCTCATTTTCTGCCAGAGACTCCAACTCGAATCCCCCCTAAGGGGGCTGGCTGCAGGTTTGGGTTGAGTACAGCCTGCAGTCTCCTCTGCAGGAGCAGGTTCAGCCAACTTTGCGTGTGTTCCACACTCTACAGTGTGGGCCCAAATCCCAAACCTGCACCACTCCCCCTTGCTGCTACCAGGGGTGGGCAAACTTTTTGACTCGAGGGCCACAATGGGTTCTTAAGGAGGGCCGGAACAAAAGCATGGATGGAGTGTTTGTGTGAACTAATATAAATTCAAAGTAAACATCATTACATAAAAGGGTACAGTCTTTTTTTTGTTTTGTTTTATTCATTTCAAACGAGCTGGATCCGGCCTGCGGGCCGTAGTTTGCCCATGGCTGTCTAACCCAGCAGTCAGAGTCCTGAGCCAACTGCTCAGGCTAGGCTGCTAACAATAGGAGCGCTCATTCACTGGGAAGGTGCGGTACCATCTTCCCAGGAAGACAGAGTTGCCCTCGTTCCCTCTGTCTGATGCCACGTATTTGTTAAATTACTATGTTTAGGTTTCTTTGGGCCTTTGTGTCCTTTGCATCTCCTTAGTATGCCCTTCATGCTCCACTGTATTCAGTCAGGGCTCTTGCTCCTAAAGGAACCCCTTCCTTATTTTGGTGAACAAGAGCTTTATGTTGCTTCATTAGGGTATTTCTTGTGGTTAATGTTTGGATATAGAAGACTTCTCTTTTCAACAGAATTATATATGTTGTAGACAATTTTAAACTCTCTTCAACTTGTTTGCAGTGCTCATCTTTGTTGACCATGCCTCCTTTAAAACCTTTCTGTCTTGCTTTCAGCAACAGTGTATTGTTGGCCCTGAGCTCTCCTTAACCCCTCTGTTCATTTAAACTTTTTTATTTTAATAGAGGTAATTCAATATGAAGAAGTGTTAACTAGGTATACATTTGTTAAATAGGTTTCTGAAAACAAGCACATAAAAGGACTCTCAAGAGTCAGAAAGGTAGCAAGTGCAGATACGCCTAAAGCTGGGGAACAAAGGTAAGAGGTTGTAATAACTAAATTTACATGTTTCAAGGAGGGGCAAATGAAGCTCCCATTTGACCATAGAGGGGGATGTACTACTCATCTGAGGCTTGTTCCCCTGAGCTCAAAGCAGAGGACTCATAGGTCGGGATCCAGACAGTTGTTGCTGATGTCTCTGAGGGTGCGCAGTGAGGCTTGTTCTGCCCGAGCTGTTGCTAAATGAATCCAGCTGCTGCCATGGGAAAGAACAGTTGCTACCAGGGTGAAGAAATGCTGCTGAGTAATATTCACAAGAATAGGAAGCCAACAGGAGACACTCCCTTCTTCCTCCATCCTGTAGTCAGGCTCTAGCACCTTCTACTGGCAGAACCAGCTGGTAAAGAAGAAATGTGGCTTAAAGTCTCAGCCACAGTATCACAAAGTGTAGAAGGCTTACCTTAATAACTGGAAGAATCAGAGAGAAAAGGAAACCAGATATTAGGGTGTTAATAGAATAAAATTGCATGATTTTACAGCTGTTGAAATACTGATATTAATATTAAATAAATGCAAGTGTTAAATAACCAAAATAGAAAAGACTCAAGGGAGGAATCATGCATGAGAAAATGAAAGGCAATTCAGCAATTTATAACTGCTTACAAATCACAGAAATGGAGAAATGGTGCAAATATAAACCTTCCAGTAAGTTAGTAGTAATAGATTATAAAATTAGATTTACAATTTATTTATATTAATAGACTTTTATTTTTTAGAGCAGTTTTAGATTGACAGAAAAATTGAAAGTGCAGAGAGTTCCCATATATACCTGTCCTTCCATAGTTTTCCCTATTTTAACATCTTGTGTTAGCTTGCTACCTTTGTTTTAATTGGTGAACCAATAATGACCTATTCTTATTAACCATGGTCAGTAGTTTACATTAGAACTCATTCTTTGTGTTGTACATTCTGGTCATTCTTTATTGGCCTAATTTGATGGTTTCTGTTCCTCCTTGTGAGAACGAGGCATTCCCCATGGAAATTACCTTAGTGGTCTTTCTTGGTGTAACCTCTTTCATTTCCATTTAGCTTTCCAAACTTTCATGTCAGTAAAATAGGAAGTTGAACTAGAAGCTTCTGAAGTTCTAACCCCCCAATTCAGTGACTGGCTGTGTCAAATTTAGACTCATAGTGGGTTTTTTGCCAAGCTAATTCCTTCTTTTCTTTCCGAGTTTCCTAAATATTTTTAAAGCTATACATGACCCTCTTGGTCATCCAGACTCAAATCTTGATATAACATCTGACTTCACCAAGATGTACATCCATTGTGTCACCAATCCTATTGATTTTAGCCTTTTTAATGTCTGTCAAATTCTTTTTACCCTTCCTGCTGTTGTATTACAAGTTGGTGTTTCCTTTCTCATTGCTTCCCTGCAGTCCTGTAACTTTTGGAGAGACTTAACTGAAGCTGTGCTGCAAATGATCCTCTCCGAGTAGGAATCAAGCTTGCTTGTTATTGCTCGCAGAAAAGATACTGAGGACATAATTTTGTTCCATTAGTACAAAAAGAATAGTCAATTATTTCTTCTTTCTTGTTACACTGTCATATTAAATGTTTTAATGTGTGTTCCTTTTCAGCATAATGGGAGTTTTGAGCAACAAATGTGGCTTTCAACTCCAGTATCAAATGATTTTTTCAATATGGCTCCTGGCGTTCAGTCCTCAAATGTGTGAGCACCTGCGGCGCTATAATATCATTCCTGTTCTATCTGATATCCTGCAAGAATCTGTCAAAGAGAAAGTGACAAGAATCATCCTTGCAGCATTCCGTGTAAGTGTTTTGTGGCATTTTTTTATGGTGTGTGTGTGTGAGTGTGTGTGTGTGTGGCATTTTCACTGTGGAGTATGTTCCAGGGCTTTTAGCAGGTTGGAAAAACTTACTTGTTCTTCATGTAGTTATGAAACTATGGTATCTTGGTGGACATAGAATAACCCCCCCCCCCCCCACTAATTTGTATTTATGCCATGGGGGAATGGGACAGGTGGGAGGAAACCATTTAAATGGATGAAATGTATGAGTTATATAATGCTTGTAAGAAAATGTAATAGCATTGAATTTAGATAGAGGAAGTCCCTTTTTAAAAATGTATAACACATAGATACAGGCAACAGTATAGTGATTGCCTAACCAGAGAGAAAGGGGTGTGGGAGGTGGAAAAGGGTAAAGGGGGAATAAAGGGGAACAGAAAGAGACTTTACTTTGGGCATGGATGCATGATGCAGTGTGCAGATGTTTTGTTGAGTTGTACACTCAATATCACCACAATAAACTCAATAAAAAAAGGAAGTCTTTGTTGTTGCTGCAGTTTTTTCTAAGAGACTATGATTGAGGCTTTTCTCTTATGGAACCCTTATTGTGGTATGGAATTGTATTTCAGATTTTGGATCTACTGACTAGCAGTATTTCTGAGGCAACTATAAAATATGCGGTAGACATGCAAATCCAAGCTATTGCTTCAGAATCTGTTTTTAACTAATATCACTAATATCTTCCTAATTTTTCTAAGCATGTAGAAATAAATATATAAGTAGGTGTGTAATTTTGTTTTGTATTTAAAAATAAAAATGTCATCTTATAATAAATACTATTCTATAACTTTACTCTTAACAATATCTAATGAGTATGTTTTCATTTTTATATGTGTAGATCTTCAGTTTTCTTTTTAATGGCTATATTCTGTGTTGATGTAAAGCAGTTTATTTAACCAGTGTTCTGTTGATGGGCATGTAGGGTTTTTCTACATATGTTTGCCTGCTTTGATGAGAATTTCTGTTGGATATAGTTCTAGAGATGGAATTGCTGAGCCAAAGAGTATACTTTTCTACAGTTTTGATAGATAATATTAAATCACCTTTCAAAAATGTGCAAATTTACATTTTTTTCAACTCTGTATTGGGAATGCATGTTTTTCCATTCTTTTCCTTGCATTTCATATAATCTTTCAGTTGTTACAAAAATTAGGTGAAAAAATGATATTATTGTTTTAAATTTGTATTCTGTTAATAATGAGTGAAGCTGAACATCTTTTAATGTTTTTATCAGGCATTTATATTCCTCCTATAAATTGCTAATTCATAGCATTTGTCACATTTTAATTTTTAAAATATGATGTGTAATAACTTTTCTAGATGTTTGTAGTTAATAATAATAGTAATAACTAATGTTTATTGAGAGTTTATTCTGTGTCAGGCACTGTTTTAATTGCTTTAAATGTGTTACGCATTCAGTCTCCCCAAGAGCTCCATGCAATGGACATGAGGCCACAAGAGGTCACATAATTAGCCAAACTAGCCAGAAAGCAGCAGAGCTGGAATTCAGACTCAGGCAGTCTGACTCATGCTCTTAGCCACTATGCTAACCTGTCTTTGATATTGAGAATAATAAATGTTATAATTTATTGAGTGATTTTTGTGCAATGCCTAATTTAATCTTTATGACAATCCAATACATGCTATTACTATTTTTTATTTTATGGATGAAGAAACCAAGACTTGGAGATTAACTCCTCAGTTACTAAGTGATAGAATTAGAATTTCAGTGAGATATGTCTGGCTCCAAAGCCATCTTCTTAACCACTCTGGCATCTTCTTTTTTCTTTTCTTGGGGCATTTTCTCAGGAACCTCAAGAAAGGAGAAAAAACCATGAAAAGGAGAATTATGAGTCATGTGACAAGGAATTCCGTTTTCTTTGCTGAAAATACCAGCTGTGAAAGCATCGAACTCCATGTTTTTCCTAGTTGCCTGACAAGGGTTGAATGAGTGACTAAAGGCATTGAGGAGTGAAGTTTAGTGTAAATTTCATTGAAAGAGTGGAAAGTGAAATGAAAGTGTGAATGTCTAGATATGATAAATGCCAGTCATCTGTTGACCAAGTGTTGTTCTATGTATTATATTTGTTTTTGACTATCCTTATTTATAAAATGTAATATTTTTCATATAAAAAATTGTTCTGTGGCTTTTGAGAGGTTTATTCTTAAGAAATAGGTAAATGTGGTACCTCTCTACTCTTCTGCTGCAGTGTATTGGCTCTGCCATTAGTTTCTTTACAAACTGTCTACATGAGGTAAATTTCAGTCTCGACCAGATAAAGCAGTAATCAATCCTCAAATCAGAGTAGGTTGTATTAATGAGACTCTGAAGTCTTTTAGTAGCTAAGGTGAACATATTTTTTCTTCTACTTGAATGTTTCATTATCCATATTCTCATTTATTTAATAAAGGTGAAATTCTAGAAATAGGATCTTCTGACAGTTTCCTTCTATTGCTAGAGTTCAGTTAAATTCACAAACAAGTTTTGAATCCCATTTATATTCCAGCTCCATTATGCTAATTGTTAAGAAACACAAATGCCCAAGATACAGCTTGACACATAAGGGCTTGTTGTTTAGTGAAGACAGAATATGTAAATATATAATGTCATGATCAGTAATGCAAGGCAGTGATCATAATATACAAGAGTAAAGGTAACATGAGAGAGGTGGAGGGTAAGAATAAGGAGTTTTGCCCTTCTTAGCAACATTCAAATATACAATCTATAATAATAAAAGATTAATATGCTAATTAGACCAGACAGCCGAACATCCTTCCGGACGACCTTCCGGATGAAGCTGAAGCTGTGAGGGCCGAGCCCCTTGCATGAATTTTGTGCATTGGGCCTCTAGTACAGTATAATTGACTATCGTTACCATGGTGTACATTACATCCACAGAACTTATTTATTTTATAATTGGAAGTTTGTACCTTTTGACCACCTTCACCCATTTCACTCACTTCTCACTTCCTTCTTCTTGCAATTATCAATCTGTTTTTTATACCTATAAGTTCATTTTTTAAAATTTTTTGTTTTGTTTTTAGATTCCACATATAAGTGAGATCATACAGTATTTGTTTTTCTCTGCCTGACTTATTTCACTTAGAATAATGCCCTAAAGGTCCATCCATGTTTTTGCAAATGGCAAGATTTCTTGCATTTTTATGGCTGAGTAATTTTCTTTATACATGGATACTTAGATTGTTTTCATGTCTTAGATTGTGAATAATACTGCAATGAACGTAAGGTGCATATTATCTTTTCAAGTTACTGTTTTTCTCTTCTTCAAGTAAATACTCAGAGGTGGAATTGCTGTAACAACTGGTAGATCTAGTTTTAATTTTTTGAGGAACCCCTGTACTGTTTTCCATAGTGGCTGTAACCAGTTTACATTACCATTAACAGAGCATTGGTACTCCCTTTTCTCCAGATCTTCCCCAACACTCGTTATCTCTTGTCTTTTTGATGATAGCCATTCTGACAGGTGTGAGGTGATACCACATTGTGCTTTAAAAAAAAAAATCTTTATTGATTTCAGAGAGGAAGGGAGAGGGAAAGAGAGATAAAAATATCAATGATGAGAGAGAATCATTCATTGGCTGCCTCCTGCATGTCCCCTATTGGGGATCAAGCCCGCAACGCAGGTATGTGCCCTTGACCGGAATCGAACCTGGGACCCTTCAGTAACAAGCACCTTTTAATGAGCCTTTTGGCCATCTGAATGCCTTCTTTGGAAAAATATCTATTCAGATCCTCTGCCCATTTTTTAGTTGCCTTGTTTTTTTTTTATTGGGTTGTATGAGTTCTTTATACATTCTGGATATTAACCCACTTATCAGATATATGTTTTGCCGCTATTTTCTCCCATTTTGTAGGATGCTTTTTCACTTTATTCTTTTGCTGTGTAGAAGCTTTTAGTTTGATGTAGTTCTGTTTGCTGATTTTTGCTTTTGTTGCTGTGACTTTGGTATCCTAAACAAAAAATTGTTGTCAAGACTAGTGCCAGGAGCCTTTTCTGTGTTTTCTTCTAGGAGTTTGACAGTTTCATGTTTCTAATCAATTTCAAGTGAATTATTGTGAGCTGTGTAATATAGTGGTCTACTTTCATTTTTTTTTTTTTGCATGTGGTTATCCAGTTTTCCTAGTGCCATTCATTGAAGAACTATTCCCATGGAGTATCCTTGACTCCTTTGTCAAATATTAGTTGACTCTATATGTGGGGGCTTATTTCTAGGTGCTCTATTCTGTTCCATTACTCTATGAGACTGTTTTATGCCATTGCCATACAGTTTTGATTACTATAGCTTTGTAGTTTAGTTTGAAATCTGGAAGCATGATGCCTTTAGCTTCCTTGTTCTTTCCCAAGATTGCTTTGGCTATTTGAGGTCTTTGTGGTTCCATATAAATTTTAGGATTGTTTTTTCAAATATATGTGAAAAATGCTGTTGTGATTTTGTTAGGGATTAGTCACACTAATTTCTATATGCTAAGCTAAATCTCTTTCTGTGTTTATTTGGCATAATTAATAGAAATATAACTTGCTTACAAAAATAAGTAAATTTCAAATTTTAGTACAGTTGATTTGGAATTAATTATTACAGGCTTTTTTTTTTTTTAAATGGAAGGCATTTACCAATTGGTGAAGGGTAGCTTTCTTGAGAGCTTGTTCTTTCTTGTCCCTAGGCCTGAACATGTTCTTTGCTTAAAAATATTGGTTGATTCAGTGAACACTTGATCTTTATAAATATCTAGATTACTTTGCTGTTTTCATAAATACTTTTAAAAATAGAAAAATTATAGGAGAAAAACTAGGGACTTTGCCTGAATGTCAAAACTTTTCTGACAATTGTTCAAGCAAGAGAGTTCTTTATTGCTGTCCTTTCTGCACCTATCGGTTGATTGGAGGAGGGGAGGTGACTGACTGGAAACTAGAGAAATACTTAAGAAACATTCTTTCTTAGTATCCTAAGTGATCTTGGTGGCCAGTGAATGGAGAGTTTGTTGTGTGCTCAGGAGAAGGCTGTGAGAAAGGATTGTGATGGATTAAATTGTAAATATGTTCAGTGTTTGACACTTATATGGGTCAGTCATTTAAAATGTTTAGTAAGCCAAGTAAGTAAGCAAGGAATCAGAAGTACATTTCTGATATGGACAGATGCTTAGGAAAGAAGTAAGGATTTGCGATACAGTCATCCACTTAAAGGTGATAGTTAACCTGTCATTAGGAGAAGGATGAGGAGGAGAGAGGGTGTAAAAAGGATGTGCAGAGGTCTGAGAATATCACATAACAAATTATATAGCTTCTTATTATATCTTTGTCTAACCCAGAACTTTTTAGAAAAATCAGCTGAAAGAGAAACTCGCCAAGAATATGCTTTGGCTATGATCCAGTGCAAAGTTCTGAAACAGTTGGAGAACTTGGAACAGCAAAAGTATGATGATGAAGACATCAGCGAAGATATAAAATTTCTTTTGGAAAAACTTGGTGAAAGTGTTCAGGATCTTAGGTATGTTATTTTTAATTCTCACAGACTGGATATATTGGGTTTTGTTTTACTTGATTAGTATTTTAAGGCAATTTAAATTTGTTACTAAATATAAACTCAAAAGATTTCACTAAAATATTATGTCTTCTATTAAATATTTGGAGAATATGGAAAAACTGGCTCATCACCATGGTAACAGTTGGTCAGAGCTGTTTGGGAAGAGTTCCATCATTTTCTTTTTAAAGTTGGACTGACTGTACTACCACAGGTGGTTGGCACTATCATGGAAACCTTGAAGAATATCTCCCTGGTTTAGAATTTTTTAGAGCAGTGATGCTTGTTAATTTATGGAGGACTTTTGTCCACATATGGAAAGTATGTTTTTCCTGCTTTTCTGAAGTTCCTATTGGTTTATTTTTTTTATTTTAAACATTATGCAAATGATTTACATGAAGTAAACAAAAAGAAAATGCTTACACAGTACAGAAAGGACTCCATGCCACTCCCACCATCTTCCCAGCCTATTCCCATGCCCCTCACCCCCGCACATGCGCACACACACCGAGACAGACACACCAACGGGGTTTTACGTATCCTTCTAGACCTTGTTTTTGTTGTTGTTGTTGTTGTTTAATATCTTGTTGATCTTTCACATTAATCCAGGTGTTTGTTTTTTAATTATTGATACATTTTTAAAAGAGTTACTCTTAAGAAATACATCTTTTTCTGTAGTTGGACTGGGTTTGGGAGCCAGGCTGACTCTAGTTTGAATTGTTTGGCTCCTTTTTCCACATGTAACCTTGAGAAGTATACTTGACATTTTAACATCTCAGTTTTCCTTTTGGTAAATTAGCAATAAAAATTCTAACCTTGTAGGATTGTTGTGAGGTTTCAAGTGTTCAGCAGATGCCTTCAGTATAGTAATTTTTCCAGAAACCTATTTACCAGGTAATTCAATGCAGCCCATAATCCCAATGCCCAAATGCTTTTATAGAGATGGGAGAGGAGGTATCACCCACATCAGTGGTTTGTAATGGAGTTTTGTGGAGGGAGGCAAATGGTTTTTGTCTTTCTATAATTTCAAATATGAACAAGTTGATTGTAATAGCAATAGGCTAGCAATAGGCTTGCAGTTTTATAAATTCTATTATGATTATTTACAAAAGTTTATCATCAGTTCTTTATAAAAATCCTTTATGATCCTTTTAAAAAGTAAATGCTAGTGATAATTAGCTTTATAAATTATTTAATGTACATTGCTAATGATAAATATCTAGATTACTTTGCTGTTTTCATAAATACTCTTAAAAATAGAAAAATCATAGGAGAAAAACTAGGGACTTTGCCTGAATGTCAAAACTTTTCTGACAATTGTTCAAGCAAGAGAGTTCTTTATTGCTGTCCTTTCTGCACCTATCGGTTGATTGGAGGGGGTGGGGGGGAAGGTGACTGACTGGAAACTAGAGAAATACTTAAGAAACATTCTTTCTTAGTATCCTAAGTGATCTTGGTGGCCAGTGAATGGAGAGTTCGCTGTGGTGTGCTCAGGAGCAGGCTGTGAGAAAGGATTGTGATGGATTTAATTGTAAATGTGTTCAGTGTTTGACGCTTATATGGGTCAATCATTACTAATTATTACTTATTGATTTTTCATGTTGAATTTGGAAATTTTAAAACTTTCTATTTACATAAAGCTAATAGGATGATGGGTTCAGTTGAAAGATTTTTCTCTGTTTTTGCTCTTATAGGTTTAGGACATTATTGTTAACAATACTAGTTTACTTCTTATACTGACTGGGATTACATTCTTATTCAAACAGGACACTCTAATCAATTTAGTAAATCCTGGTTATACTAAATCACCACTGGGTATTAAATGTCCACTTCTTTTAAAAGTTTTTACTTGAAAGTGCAGGCATGTCTCGTCACTGTGTTTGTCCACTGGCTAATTGAATAATGAAGTATCTTGATACATAGTGAATGATGTTTACAAAGTGCATTGCAGTTTATTATATTTACAGAGACTTTTGTTTTTAATTCATCTATAGTGGGTTAATTCAACCAAAGAATTACCTCTTCATTGTTGGTAATCACATTGTAGCATATCTATATGCATAAAAGCCTAAAATGCAAAGTGTCCCCTCGGGAGTTCAACTGACCGGGAGTTCGATCACTCGCTATGACGTATGCTGACCACCACAGGGTGGCGCGGAATGAAGGAAGGCCCTGGTCAGCAGCCGACAGCCGGGGAAGGGAGTCTCTGACTGGCAGCCGGCAGCTGGCAGCCACTAGGGACCCTACCCGTGCACGAATTTGTGCACCGGGCCTCTAGTTGTACAGATATGTGTTTTCATTTTTGTAATGCAATATAGTAGTTTATGACATTTGTAGTATAATAATATCAGAATATGCTATTTTATTTTATGTTAAAGTCACATACTTTTACATAAATTTGTATTAATGAATCTAGTGGTCTGGCAAATACAGTATGTATGTGTGTGTGTGAAAGGAAGGGAGAGAAAGAGAGAAACATCGATGTGAGAGAGAAACATTGGTTGCCTCCCATAGACACCCCAACTGGGGATCAAACACACAACCTAGGTATGTGCCCTGATCTGGAATCAAATTCACAACCTTTTGGTATATGGGATGACGTTCCAACTGAATGAGCCACCCACCCAGGGCACAGATACAGTATTTTAAGTGGCAAGATAGAAACTCCGCTAGCTTATCAGATATTTTACTGATATACATTTATGTATACAGTAGAGGCCTGGTGCACGGATTCGTGGGCTGGTGGGGTCCCTCAGCCTGACCTGTGCCCTCTTGCAATCTGGGACCTCTAGGGGGATGTTGGACTCCCCGTTTCGGGTGGGGATCAGGCTGAAACTGGCAGTCTGACATCCCCCGAGGGATGTAGTAGTGCACGAAGAGGCAGGTGGCCAGGGAGGAGCCCAAGCTTGGGATGGGCGCCTCATCCCGGCCCAATGCGCCTGCCGCTGCCACCACTTGGTAGCGCTGCCGTGGAGGCAGGAGAGGCTTGTGTTGCCACAGCTGCCCTTGCCAGCCGTGAGCCCAGCGTCTGGTGCCCGTTGGTCAGCTGAGCAGCGCACTGACCACCAGGGGGCAGCTCCTGCATTGAGCATCTGCCCCCTGGTGGTCAGTGCATGTCATAGTGACCGGTCGTCTGGTTGACTGGTCTTTTGGTCACTTAGGCTTTTATATATATAGAAGATATATTAGGGTAGGGATTCTGAAAGCAAGTACTCCTTTTAATATCTCATGATGAGCATTCAAATTTTATAGTACTGCACCTGAATACTCTGAATAAATTTCACATGATTTATGAAGCTTATTTAAGCTCTTTAAACTTTGTTTAGTGGAATTTTGTTAATTTACAAAGGATGGTCAGTCTTTGTAGTTAAATCATTAATGAAGATGTTATTGTGTTTAATTTGGAGGATCGCTGAAGTTTATATAAACTCTGAATTCTTTAAAAATTTTTATAGCTCATTTGATGAATACAGTTCAGAACTTAAATCTGGAAGATTGGAATGGAGTCCTGTGCACAAATCTGAGAAATTTTGGAGAGAAAATGCTGTAAGGTTAAATGAAAAGAATTATGAACTCCTGAAGTAAGTTTTAAATTCCAGTTTATACTCTAATACCTGTTCTACATCTTCACAGACATGTTTCTGTTAGTCTAAATTTAGATATTCTATGGTTTTAATTTATATTTTCTTGCTTATTAATGTGGTTGAATACCTTTTCATATGCTTATTGGGAGTTTGTATATCTTTTTCCAGGAGAAGTACCTGAAGTATATATATTTTTTTCATTTATAGGAGTATATGTATTCTGAACATGAGTTCTTTATATATATATTCATCACAACTATTTTTTCCTACTTTGTCACATACTATTTCACTCTTTAGTTTTAATGTAGTTCAATTTATTAATATTTTTCTTAATGGCTAGTGATTTTTGTGTGTCCTGTTTAAAACGATTTTGAATACCCAAGGTCATGAAGATATATTTCTGTGTTATCTGATAGAAGCTTTGTTGTTTAACCTCTCATATTTAGATCTTCATTTCATATGGAATTGCTTTTTGAGTAAAGTATAAAGTAGGGGTCAAGATTCATTTTTTTCATTACAGGGATATCTGATTGAACCAGCACTTTTTATTGAAAGTAGTATTTTCCCCACAGCTTTGAGGGTTCCCTTTCTTGTAATAAGATGTGCACGTGTTTGCCTTTCTTTTCTCCCCCCACTCTTTCTTTTTTATTGAGATACTGGGGATCCAGTGCATGAATTTGTGCACCTTGAAAGGAACTGTGGGCTGCGAGGCTGCGGGGGCATAGGAGTGGGTCTTGGCCCATCCTCCACGCCCCCACCTGGCCCCTCCCGCCATGGCCCCCAGGTCCTGTGTCTGCCAACAGCCCCTGCTCCCGCTGCTGCCGCTCCCATGCACAGATGGCGCTGGCCCTGCTTGCACCTGCTGACAGTGTGGAGCAATTGGGGCCAGTGGCAGCAGTGGGTGCAAGCTGGGCCAGCGCTGTCAGCTGTTGCCAGCAGCGCTGCTGCCCTGATTGCCCCTCAGGAGCAGGGGGAGGTAGAGAAGCCCTCAGGGCCGATTGGGGCCGGCAGCTACTGCTGCACCCGCTGACAGCACCGAGTGATTAGGACTGGTGCTGGGCGCCGGCAGCAGGTGCGAGTGCCGGGCATGACTGCAGTGCGCAGGAGCAAAGAATTTTCAGTAACCACCAGAGGCTCGCCCTGATGACAGCGCCCGGTTCCTGCCTTGGTCTGGTGCCCCCACTCAACTGCTCCACCATCCTGCTGTGGCCGACACCTGCCATGTTCTGTGTGCGCCCCCTGGTGGTCAGTGCACATCATAGCGACCAGTTGTTCGGTTGTTCCGCTGTTTGGTCTATTTGCATATTAGGGTTTTATATATATATATAGATATGTTACATACCACATAATTCACACATCTAAAGTATAAAAATCAGTAGTTTTTAGTATATTCACAATGTATGTAATCATTAACACAGTCAATTTTAGAACATTTTCATCACTTCAAAAGAAACCTCATATTCTTTAGCTATAACCTCTCTATTAACCCATCCACTCAACCCTAAGCAACCACTCATTTACTTTCTGTTTCTATGGATGTGCATATTATGAGTATTTCTTTTGTTTAGACTTTATTTTCTGTGAATTACTCCAAATAATATATTTTTACTTAAAGTGTGGCAAGCCAAAGTGAATGGATGGTAGATGTTAGAGGATTGATGGAGAATAGGTAGAAGGAAGGAGTGAATTATATTTTCAGCATGCCACTTTGAGTTTTCAACAACAAAATGAGCTCAAATGGAAGGAGCTTTTTACAAAGTATTATTGAAGCACTACATGCATTTTTGTTATGACAAACTTAAAGAGCCTTTTGAAGTGCATGTTTTGTTTTCTAACATTAGGTTTTAATTTATATGGCTTTCTTAAATTACTTCCTTTATCTTTGTATGACCCTTTGTGATTTTTCTGAATAACCAGAAACAATGGCATGTGGCACTGTAGTTTTATTTTATGCTAATGTGATGAGAAATTTGAAGTTGTTGCTTGTATTTAGTTTTCATTCCCTTAAAGTATCTGCATGGGGATGATTGACAGGAGGGTCATACTCATGCTGCCCTTCAAACTAGCTGATAAAATAGGTACAGATAGAATCTTTATTTTATTCTGCTATTAAAAAACACAGTACTTCATTTTATCTGTGGAGAACTGCACTTATGTCAGGCTCTAACCTATTTTTCAGGTAATTCCAAACTTAGCAAGTATGTGATATAAGTTAATTTTTGCCTTTATCACTCTTGAGTATAATAGTTTTCAGAAAATACTTTCTAACCTTGTATGTTATAATTTTGAAATAAGTATGTAATTTGAATAAGGAAATATTCTGAAATACAAGAAACCACGCAGTTTAGAATTAATTTTTTTTTTTATTGTTGAGAGTATTACAGAGGTCCCCCTCATTTTTCCTCCCATTGTCCACTCCACCCCGTTCCCACCCCAGCCCAGGCCTTCATCACTCTATTGTCTGTGTCCATAGGTAATGCATATATGCATATAAATTCTTTGGTTTATCTCTTCCCGCCCCCTCCCTCCCCACTTCCCTCTGAGATTTGTCAGTCTGTTCCATGCTTCCATGCCTCTGGTTCTATTTTATTCATCAGTGTATTTGGTTCATTAGATTCCTTGTTCGTTTATTTTGATTTTTAGATTCAATTGTTGATAGATGTGTATTTATTACCATTTTATTGTTCATATTTTTTTAAAATATATTTTTATTGATTTCAGAGAGGAAGGGAGAGGGAGAGAGAGATAGAAACATCAATGATGAGAGAGAATCATTCATCAGCTGCCTCCTACACGCCCCCCACACTGGGGATCAGGCCTACAACCTGGGCATGTGCCCTGACCAGAAATCGAACTGTGACCTCCTGGTTCATAAGTTTTTGCTCAACCACTAAGCCATGCCAGCTAGGCATATTCATATTTTTTATCTTCTTTTTTTCTTCTTCTTTTTAAATAGATTATAATTAAGAGAAAAAAGCCGAGGGAACAAGTTTGTAAAATTGAGGAAAAATATTGTGAAAGAGAACAAGAGCAAAAATTGCGAGTGATCAGTTAGAATAATAATGTGAATTCTATTTTGGATTTGTATAGCACTTTTCACGATTACATTTCTAGAAAATATCAGAGTCAACATTCACATTTGACCTAATTCCAAAGCTGTGATATGTTGCTCTGTTGATCCCATTGGAGTGACTGACAGAATCTCGGCTTGAGGTCGATGTGGTGCTACAGATTTGGGTTGTGATGATTCCATTGTTGATATAACAGCTGTGTTCAGGGATAAATTAGAGAAAGCTCTCTTTTTGCTTACCACAAGAATCTTTTTTTTTTTTTTTAACTTATTTTCCTGGACATGTTTATTGACGATTCTAAGAGTATGCTTTTAAATGTTTATGGAGATCTCATTAAAATGCAGATTCTAAGTAAGTCTAGGGCTGGGTCTGTGATTCAGCTTTTTAATAACTGGCTCAAGGTTTCTCTGCCTACCTTTTTCTATCATCACCTGAGCCTGTCATATAGCTAACTCTATAAATAACAGGAAGCACTGACAAAGAACCTATTATCATCATGAAATAATTCCACACCTTCTTCCAGACTAACTGGGAAATCAGTCTCTGTCACCAGCTATTCAGCTCTGTCCTCCTGGTGCCAAAACAGACATGGACAGTGAGCAAACTAATGAGTGTGGCTGTGTTCCCATAAAACTTTATTTATAAAACGGTGGCTGCTGAGTTTGGACTTCAGCTCTAATTTGCTGACCTCTGGTTTAAGGTATTCAGAATAAATATTCTGTTATGCTTTTAAAGACTCCCATGTTAATAATATTTTCTTACTGTTTCATAAAGTAATTTCTTAATAAAATGTCAAAGTAAAATGTCATTGAAATAATTTAATCTTTTGAAATCATTTGAGTTGTTTCAGTTGAATTAAACTTAATTTCAGAATAATTTGCAAGTTGGCCTTTTAAAAAGAACATAGTTTGAAATTTAAAAAATATTAATGTGTGGGAGATTGAATGTATTTCTTGCTTTTTCCCAGTGGGTTTTCCTGTGCTTGGGCTGAATGAACTGCCACCAGGGTGTGCTTGTGCTTTGTGTGGGCTAGAGTCAGCAAGTAATAGTTCACATCTCAGTTTCAACATTTGCTGTGTCCTCAGCAGATTACCTAACTTCTCTGGCTCTCATTTCCTCATTTATGGATTGTTGTGAGGAATATGATTTACACAGAGTTTGGAACATGCATATGTATAGTAAATGCTCATTCCTTTCTCCTCTCTTATTTGGAAATGCAGATTGCCCACTTAGCCTAGAAGTGTGGAATTACTTTAAAATGAAATGATTCCTGGATTGACAAAAGGTTCTTTATCAGCACTTCCTGTTGTTTATAGAGTTTAGCTATTTGACAGGTTGACATGTGATAGAAAAAGGTAGGCAGAGAAACCTTGAGCCACAGTCTTAAGTGATGCTTCAGAAACTAAGTAAGCAAGCTTCATAGATTCATACATATTTTGAACAAAATGTTTATTTTTGGGAAGATATCCTGTTATACCTGTGCTCTGTTGTGCTCTATAGAAGAATCAAAAATTGATATCTTTTTGCATTAAATTTATTTCAGAATTTTGACAAAACTTCTGGAAGTATCAGATGATCCACAAGTCTTAGCTGTTGCTGCTCATGATGTTGGGGAATATGTGCGGCATTATCCACGGGGCAAACGGTAACAGACAAGCCATTAATATCTTTTGGGTTTTCAGAAACAGTCAATATAGAATCCTAATGTACTTGTCTAAAATAGGGTAGTTTAGCAGAGGAGTATGTGAAATCAAGATTACAATAATACTGGGAATTATGATAAACCTAATTAAAATGGGTAGTATAAAAATATAAGTACACCTGTATACTACTATAGTGTAGTAGTCAACAGAGATCACAGAAATTTCATATTGAAGATTTTCTTTGGTTTATATGATTTAATTCAATAGCTATTTTATGAGCTATGGTTATTTTTCAACTATTTGTACTAACTTTGAACTCAGCAGGTTTAAAGTATAGAAGGAAATATAACACCTGAAAGAAAAGTTACAGGAGATGTCTGATAATGGAATTAATGTACGTATTTAAAAGTATTAAAGAAATTTCATGTGGGAGGAGACAGGTAAGGCTTTACAGAGGAGGTGAGGCTGACCTCAATTTAAAATCACTTAGCTTCATTAACAATGAAAAGATAGGATTTTTTTTCTTTTGAAAAATAAGAGATCAAGGTGCCAATAGAAGGGATAAGGCATTAAATTGGACAAAGGGCTGTTTTTGTTGTTTGGAAAAGTACCTTGGTTTGAATTTTTGCTTTTCCACTTGCTAATTGGTTTCCTAATTTATAAAATTGGGATAATAATCATATTCCTTTCTTGGGAGGGTGATATGAAGATTAAATGAGTTAATCTAAATACAGTGATTAGAACAGTGCCGTTGGTACATAGTAAGTTCTCAATAAGTATTAGCTACTTTTATTATTATTGATGTTAATATTTTATATTCATTAAAGCTATATATAAGGAAGATATGTTTATCTTATTTATCATAAAAAATTATCATATAAACCCAGAACATCTTAGAATGTGAGGGAAAATTGGCAGAGCACCATTGTAGTTGCAGACTTTCACATTCCATAATTACTTCATGACTTCTTTGTCCTTATTTTGTATAAATATTTAAACACTGGAGGCCCAGTTCACGAAATTCATGCACGGGTAGTGTCCCTAGGCCTAGCCAGCCATCAGAGTCAATCTGTGGGGCAACCGGCAGGGTGGTTGGGGGGTCCCCGCTGGCACCCACCTTGGCAGGCCTGGAGCCTGCGGGCTGGGGGCAGCTCCTGCATTGAGCGTCTGTCCCCTGGTGGTCAGTGCGCATCATAGCGACCGATTGTTCCGCCGTTCGGCCAATTTGCATATTAGGCTTTTATTATATAGGATCATATAACATCATGTCAATGACTAGATGGAGAGATATTCCTTCAAGCAGAGAAATTACCTTTTCTCCCAAAGTGTCCATGCAACCTATTATTTTTTACCTTTATCTTGTTTTTTTAAAAAAAATATCTGATTTGTTGTAGCTCAGGCTGCCTTATATTGATGGATTCCAAAAAATTATGACAGTTCACCTGAAGCAGAATTTGCTGTCAGTCTGTTATCTATGCTTGTATTTCTATTTTGTTTGTTAAATTATTTTGTTGATTAGATTCCACATATAAGTGAAATCTTACGGTATTTGTCATTCTCTGACTGGCTTATTTTACTTAGCATAATAATTTCCAGGTTTATCCATGTTGTTGCAAAAGCTAAGATTTTCTTCTATTATTAAGGCCAAATAGTAGTATTCCACTATGTAAATGCACCACAGCTTTTTTATCTACTGATGGACACTTGGACTGTTTCCAGATCTTGGTTATCCTTTATAATAAAAGGCTAATATGCAAATTGACCGAACGGCGGAACGACAGGCTGCTATGATGTGCAGGGGGCAGATGCAGGAGCTGCCCCCTGGTGGTCAGTGCACTCCCACAGGGAGAAGCACTGAGCCAGGCTCACAGCTGGCAAGCGCAGTAGCGGTGGCAGGAGCCTCTCCCACCTCCGTGGCAGTGCTACAGATGTCCAACTGACGGCTTAGACCCGCTCCCCGCCATCAGTCAGACATCCCCTGAGGGCTCCTGGACTGCAAGAGGGCACAGGCCAGACTGTGCACAGGCACAAGAGGGCACAGGCACAAATTTCGTGCACCAGGCCTCTGGTTATAAATAACGCTCAGTGAACATAGGGGCACATATATTCTTTCTGATTGGTGTTTCAGTTTTCTTAGGATATATTTCCAGAAGTGGGATTGCTGGGTTAAAATGTACTTCCATTTTTAATTTTTTGAGGAAACTCCATATTGTTTTCCACAGTGGCTGCACAGTCTGTATTCCCAGTAGTTCACGAGGGTTCCCTTTTCTGCACATCCTTGCCAGCACTGTTGTTTGTTGATTTATTGATGATAACCATTCTGATAGGTGTGAGGTGGTATCTCATTGTATTTAATATTTGCATTTCATTGATGATTAGTGACATTGAGCATTTTTTCGTATGTCTTTTGACCTTGTGTATGTCGTCTTTGGAGAAGTGTCTATTCAGGTCCTTTGCCCATTTTTTAATTGGATCTTTTTTTTTCTTTTGGTGTTGACTTGCATAAGTTCTTTATAAATTTTGGATATTAACCCCTTATCTGATGTATCATTGGCAGATATGTTCTCCCCTCAGTGGGTTTATTTTCATTTTGTTGATGGTTTCCTTTGTTGTGCAAAACTTTTTAGGTGTAGTCTCAATTGTTTTTCTTTTGCTTCCCTTGCCCAAGGCACTGTATCAGAAAAAATATTGCTATGAGAAATGGCCAAGATTTTGCTACCTACCTGATATCAAACTATACTTTATATCATATTATAGAACCATATTAATAGGGAAAAAGACGTTTAGAACAAAAAAAATTAGTGCTGTGCTTTTTAGAATATCTGAAAAATTTACTCTAAAATTACGTTTCTCTGTTTCACCAGCTGGTACATTCTTTAAATGTTATTACCAGTGTTGAGCTTGTTAATAGTGTATTATAATATTACAAGTCTTTAAAGCTTAACATGCTATTGACTTGATTTGTTTTGAAATATGTTTAGCAAGGTTTTTTCTATTAGGCAATGGCTATTAAAGTACTAGAATATTGCTCTAAATTAAATTATCTAAATATTTGGCCTTTTTAATGATACCTTGTCTTAATCTGCCAACTGGAAAGATTCTTTTTCACCACTTTTTCAAGCATTTATGATTTTGGACATCTGTATAATCTGAAAGTAATTGGTGGTTCATTTGAATCTTAAATTTAGAAGAGGGGGAATGTATTTTTATAGCAATGTGTTTCAGTGGAATGGAGATTGTTTATTCCTCTTTGACACCCACTGGAATCTTGGGTGGAGGACAGTAATATGTATAGTTTGAAAATGAATGTGTAGTAAATAAATATAGTAATAAATTATTAAAAGCAAATTTTTAAAATTTTCTTGGCTGGTGTTAATATGAGCAGATACAAGGGGCAAGGGTTTAAAATGTCAAAAACCATGACTTTCTAGAGGGATAGGCAGTACATTTGTTGTGAAGATTACATGAGAGAAAATATAGGAAGCATTTTGCATATGCCCAACAAGTAAAAAAATTGCTATCATCGTCATCATCAGTGGTGTGTGATCTCTGTGTTTTTTAATTTCACTAAAATGGTACCTTTCTGAGATTATACTTATTCATATACAGTTGATCCTCATTATTTATGAATTCTAGATTTGTGAATTTGCCTACTTTTTTAAAATTTCTTTTCTAACCCCCAAATCAATACTTCATGCTTTCACAATTGTTGGTGGACATGTACAGAGCAAAATTTAAGTCACCTGATTCACACATTCCCAGCTGAAGGCAAACAAGGCGATACTCTGCCTTCTTTTTTAGCTTTGTACTGTAAACAAGTATTCCTTATGTGGTCTGTTTAGTGTCATGGTTTTTGTATTTTTGTGCACTTTGTTGGTGATTTCATTGTTTCACTAGCTCTGAGCCGAGGGCTGAAGTGCTGTGTAGAGTCCTCAGCAGAAGAAGGCTGTGATATGCCTTACAGAGAAACTATGTGTATTAGATAAGCTTCCTTCAGGCATGAGTTACGGTGCTGTTGGCTATGAGTTCAGTGCTAATGAATTAATAATATATAAAGTAAGTTGTCTTCACACAGACACACATAAAACAAGGTTATGTATTGATAGGTTAATGGCAGTGTTGTGACCAGAGGCTTGGAGGAACCTAACCTTGGATTTCCCCTAGGATTTTAATATTAACTAAATCATTGTTAGTGATGACTGTATAGAATATAGATAATGAGAATCAACTGTATCTCCATGTGTTGGAGGTGTCCAGAAGGGGCCCAATAAATAATGCCCCTCCTGCCTGCCTGCCTGCCTGCCTGCCTGCCTGCCTAAATTCTAAATTATTTGAGAAACATGTCAAAGGAGATAACAAATGGAGGCCAAAGTACTGATAAAGCCAATATTGAAAAACATGGCATATGTACAATACACAGATGGCCTTCCTAAAACTGAACTCAGAATTGGACTAACCCATTAATCCCAGGGAACACTGGACTGACATGGAAGAGAAAGGAGGGGGTGTATCTGTGCATGTGGATTTCTTTTTCCAAACTCCCCAATTACAGCGGTCCACCCTGGAGGAGTAAGCAAGGGCAGGAGGAGACAGGGGTGTTAAGCTAAAGAGGAAAAGTAAGAAGCCAGTCCTGCCAACCCCTCAAAGTAGCTCATACACATGAACACGGTCAGTTGAATAAGCAGTTTGTGGTGAAATAAGAATGACTTTATGGCCCTGGCTAGTGTGGCTCAGTTGGTTCATTGTCCTATGCACCGAAGGTTCGATTCCCGGTCAGGGCACATACCCAGGTCGTGGGTTCGATCCCTAGTCAGGCATGTACGGGGAGGCAACTGATAGAGGTTTCTCTCTCTCTCCCTTTCTCTACCTCTCTCTCTAAAAATCAATAAAAACATACCCTTTGGTGAGGATTAAAAAAATTTAGAATGACTTAATGACTTTATGTTTATTCCTCATATTCCCTTTAAAATGTATCCAGTGACGATAATCTTTCCATGCCTCTAGTTGAAAACTACATGAAGAGGAGTGGGACAACTTCAGGAACAGAAGACAGCGTTTGCCAAGACTCTGTGGCTGGAGGACCCGAAAGGGGGCCAGTGGAGTCAGTGCACAGAGTCCAGGGTGTAGGCCCGGGCTCTATGAAGCGAGAGAAGGCTCCAAGTCAGACTGTGAAGGGCCTTGTCAGCCAGCGTTTTATGCAGAACAAGCGATAATTCAGATTTTTGGAAGGTCACTTGGACTGGATTGAAGGGGCGCAGCCCCTGTATCCTTCTCCTCCTCCTCCTCCTCATAGCAGTAGACATGGGCTTTATGTCCCTTAGTCTTCACAGCAGCACCATAAAGGAGGCATTCTTGTTATTCTCATGTGGCAAGAAGGAATTTACATGGTTAAATGACTTCCCTAATGTAACATATCTGATAGAGAGCAGAGCTGATATACGTATTAAAGTAATGTTTTAAAGCACAGTACCTGGCACATAACAAGCACTCAATTAATGTTTGGTAATAATTATACCGTACTTTCCCCCCTCAATTCAGTATATTAAAAAAGGATGATTTAAAAAATAAGGTATAAAAAGGTATAAACATAAAAGCCTCTCTCTCATCTTTGATCCCCATCCATCTGTCTGTGAGGTTGTCTTAAACCACCAAAGCCCTATTGCTGTCACTTGTCACTGGCTACGTAATAGTTATATCTCCCACTAGGCAGTACAGACTGGAGAATCCACACTGTTGTGCTGGAGTTAAGAGACTCCACAGCTCTATCCACAGCCACGTCCTTGCAGAGGAACAGAGAATCTCTTTCCATTCATGAAGGAAATAACCATTTTCACTTCACTTTTACATCTGTGGTAACTGGAGTTTTTAGGGTGTCGGGTGCAGTGATAGAAAGCAATGCTGGTTGTCAGTCATCACGGTGCTCTTGACAAGAGGAATTTTCCTCCTCTGGTTCATTGCCCAGGAGGTCATGTGGTAATTCCCATTGTTACAAGAAAGAGCAGATATCTTAAAAATCAGTAGTCCTTTTCAGGAAATTAACATGGCTTCTACTGGGTGCTTTTAACTCTGTGTTCCCTGGAATCTGTACTTGAGCCCATATCTGTCTCACAGCACAGCCACTGGTGAACTTAATATTGGTTGATATTATTATGGATATTAGATTATATTCAATATATTGATTTTAAGCAGGCCAGAAATACTAAAAATAAAGAAGTTGATAAACTACCTAGAAAACTATAACCGGGAATATTATGTGAGATATTCAGGTAGGTGAAACTTGCCTGGATTGGGAAAGGAGAATAGCAATTAGATTTATTCTTAGAAATTCAAAAGAAATATTTGAATGCCTTAAAACTATGATTTGGAGAAAATGATAGAAAAAAGGCATGTGTTGGTTTACTTACGTGTATTGTAACTTTGCTAGGGATTTGGGCTTTCTGCTGACTAACAGCATGAGTTTGAAAGTAATTGCAGTATCTTCACAAAGTGGCTTCTGTTCCGCAGGGTCATTGAGCAGCTTGGTGGGAAGCAGCTGGTGATGAACCACATGCACCACGAAGACCAGCAGGTTCGCTACAACGCTCTCCTGGCTGTGCAGAAACTCATGGTGCACAACTGGTATGTGCCGGTTCTCCCCCTACTCACACACTGGTCTGCGAGGTCTCACTTGTCCAGAAGTTCTTATGTAATTGTCCTGATGAATGATAGTTTTTAAAATCAGTGATATTTATATTTAAAATTTTTTAAATTTTTTTTCCTTTTTATTGAATTTATTGGGGTGACACTGGTTAACAATATTATACAGGTGTCAGGTGCACAGTTCCACAACACATCATCTGTACACTGCATTGTGTGTTTATTATTTTAAATATCTAGAAATATATTTTAGCAATTCAGAGCAATGACATAATTTTTTAAAAACTGTATTAATTTTCTGAAGAAATGTATATGTATGTATTCAAAGTGCTGATATCAAACACATCTCCAGAAGTAATAAAAGGCCCCCTGTGACATGAGTGAACCAACCTTTATGGAATGAATGAAATCCAGTTGAACTATTCTGATCAGAGACTACAATTTTGCCAGGTTTAATTACTCAGCATAGGGTTCACCTGACTGGATTTTACCAGTTCACATGAAAACACAAAGTGATTAAGATTTAACTCTCACATTTCCTTTTTATTCATTATAGCTGTTTGCTTTTGAAATAACTGAAGTCATGTTTTTCTGTCATTAAAAAAAAATCGAAAGTATTGACCTTTGTGTGTCCACTTAAAACAAGATAAATGAAAGAGTGACTGCTTAGATAAAAATGGTGAGCCATTTATATACATGATGGAACAAACCAGGATCCTTTGTCATGGCTATTTTTAGCCGGAAGTTGGATATTCAGTGCTTTCAGCAGCATAACATCTTCTGAACAGTTCAAATGCCTCTCTGTTCCCACTCTGTGGAAGCATGCTCTGGCCTTGGACTATTTTTGTTAATGCACAATGAGCAAATGTACATTCCCTATAACTGACAATAATATTACCAGAAAGAATTAATGGTGCATTAGGATGTACAGTGGGGCCTTGACTTACGAGTTTAATTCGTTCCGTGACGGAGCTCGTAACTCAAATTACTCGTATGTCAAATCTTAAAGTGAACGAGTGTGACACGTGATGCTGGGCTGATGTTGTGGCGTTCACTGTGACGTTCGCTGTGCCAACTAGCGGTGGGGTATCTGAAGCTGGCTCGTAACCCGAATTTTAGCTCGCAACTCAAAGCAAAAAATCGGCCGAGAGATGGCTCGTATCTCGAAAAACTCGTTAGTCGGGACACTCGTAAATCAAGGCCCCACTGTACTAGTATACATTTGAAAGATGAAGCAAATACAGTATAGGAGAATATCCAGGTGCTGTTGTGGCATTATACATAACTGTTATCATCTTACTACTTAAGCATTTTCTCATAAACACTGACATTTATGTATTTTCTCAGTGACTATGTTTTGAGCACTTACTCTGTACTCTATTAAGTGTTGGGCTGTAGCTATGATGGAAGTGGGCACAACTTTATGTAGGATGATTAGAGATGGCCTCTCTGAGTAGACAAACACAGCTAAGTTGAGATAAGAATGAAAGGAACCAGTCATAGAGCTCAAGTATTGGGGGTAATTATTTCACATAGAGGGAATGAGAGGGTAAAAGACCAGGAAGCAGGAATGAGCTTGGCTTCTTTAAAAGAAATGTCTGGAAACATATTGTTATGTGACAACTGGGGGTGATGGTGCTACAGGCACCTAGTGGGTAGAGGCGAGGGATGCTGCTGAACATCCTACAATGCAGATAGTTCCCACAATGAACAACTGTCTTGCCCAATGTACCGATGGTGCCAAGGTTGAGAAGCACGAATTTGAAGAATGGAATGAGGCCAGCGTGAAAAAAGTGGGCAAGGAGAGTTTGGCAGACATCCAATTGCATAGGTTGTCATTTGACTCATATAAGATGAGATGAAAGCTTTGAGAAATTTTTTAAAACAGGGAAATGACAAGGTTTGATTTGTGTTTTAAAAAGATTGTTTAGACTGCTCTGTGGAGAATGGATTGCACAGGGGTAAGTGTAAAAGGAAGAAGACTGTTTTAGTAAGTTCTCATTGTGGTCTAGAGTAGAGATGGTTAGTAGCTTGGACCACAGCTATAAAAGTAAGGAAGTAGATGGATTTAGGATAGATTTCAGAGCTAGCGCTGGCAACATCTGATGGGCTGAAAACATTTTTACTTTGTTCATAACCTCAATGCAGAAAGAATGGGATCAGCAGAAGGCACTCAAAGTAGTTTTTATCTGTTCAGCAGGAGGAAAATCCTTGCAAGTCTGTCAGTAAAATATGGAATAACCCACTGGGTTTCCCCACTTTTTTCGCTTCAACCCGAGCCACATTTTCCTTTTCTATTTAATTTATTCCATCACCATTTATCTCTTCTATGTCCTCTTCCACCTCCACACCCCCCACCTTGCAATCCCCACACTGTTGTCCATGTCCATGAGTTCTCTCTCTTTTTTTCTTTTTTGCTCAATCCCTCCACTCTGCCTTCGAGTCCCTCCTGCCCTCCCCCTGCAGCGTATGCCTCCTCTCTATCTATGAGTCTGTCTCTATTTCCTTGGTAGTTCAGTTTGCTCATTAAATTTCACAAATGAGTGAGATCATGTGGTCCTTGTCTTTCTCTGACTGGCTTATTTCACTTAGCATAATGTTCTCTAGTTCCAGTTGGTTGAGTGTTGTTCCTTGCACCAAAGCACATTTTTCAACATAAATGAATTATTTAGTAATTTTATCTCTCTTGGTTTATGTCTCCGGATGAAATTAGTTTAAAGAATGTTGGCATTCAAGGCTGTTGCAGCCAATGAGCTTATGTTTGCCAGGTGTTTTTCTAAAGTTTCTGTGAAAAACACTTTTATTTTTGTTGAAATTAGCGTTGCTGAAGTATAATTCTTGTTTTAATTTCTCTTGGCGCATTTATTGTTGGGTTTAGCTTTTTAAAAAATGTATATGAAAGAAAAGATAGGTATGAAATAGGATGTTGACCTTTTCCCTTTGCTAGTAGAGAAACATTTTTGAGAATTTGTTTTTTTATATGATCATATATTGAAGGTGAAACATTTAAAATTTGATTATTTTCCCCCCTGAATTTAGGAACTTGATTTAGTCTCATAGTATATTTTTTGATGTATGTGTACAAAAGGAAAAGTAAATATCTTTATAGCCAGAAACTGGTTTATTCACTCTTTATCATTGACTAGCTAATAAGAGAATATCCTTACCTGCTAATTATGTGCCAAGCTATCTTAACTTAATGTTTTAGTTATAATAGACCCCCTTTAATCGACAGGCTTGGTGTCAGTGTTTTCTTATGCTTTCTTTAGAAAGGAATTTTCACATAAAGAAAGATTCGAATTCACATGTGACCTGTAGATTTTGTTGTGACATGTATAATTTTTTGGCTCTTTGTGCCAGAGAATGAAAATTGCTCAAGTAACAGCAATTTATTTAACCTCCAGTCAATAAGAGACCAAATAGAATGCCATTTGGAAGGTAAATCTTCTGCAACGTGATCTACAAATGTGAAAAGATTTTTAATAAAAATCTTTATGCAGGTAACCAAGTTGTCCTTATTAAATCATGCTGGTAAAGACTGCCTTTTACTTACCTAACATAGAGGCTTTAATTACCTAAAATATGGTTCTAAGATGTTTCACACTAAATAAAAACATGAAAACACAGTTGACTTTGTGTCCTCTTAACATTTTTTTTGTTTGGACTTAAAATTAATTTTTATGAGTGACAATATTTTAGTTGAAAATTATTAAAATATAATCATGGACAAAAGCAAAATGAAAGTCTGCCTGAATGACAACAGCAGCAGCTTTCCATGGCAGTTTTGCTCGTTATCTGGAGTCATTAGTTTGCTCCTAAGCTGTGCTGAAAAGATTTCTAGCACATTCTTTTGATTTTCTTTTACTTTTCTATCATAAATGATTTTTAGATATTTGATATTGTATTATTCCTAAAGTATCTGTTTATTAGAATACATTATAATTTTAGATATAAAGTAAACATTTATTTTTTACTACAGGGAATATTTTTGTTTTAAGTATAAGTTTAGAATTACATTTTAAGTATAAATTGGATAATTTAAAAATAGAACTAGTTTGTCTTTGGATGTTGATTTTGATTATTTTTTAAGGAGTTAAATATTATGTTTCTTGATAATATAGAGATAGATTTATTTCTGGTTTACATAACGTGGAATATAATTATATATGATGTGGACATATTTTTTTACGAGTTTATGATTAATTTCAAAATTATTTCCATAAATTACAAGTCTTCATAGAGTAGCCAGTTTCTCCCCTTCTCCTTGACATCTGCATTTGCATGGAATAATGGATTACAAATAACCCTAACTGATTTGGTGGGGGAATAATGGGAGTGAGCAGAATAGAGTTGCTAGGGGACAGTTGGCACACACTGGCGCCTCTTCAGTCCAGGAGGCCTGGAGCAGGTCATTCCTCCTCACAGCCCTCCTAAATGACATGCACAGCTCTCTGATCTTCCTGTACCCACTGTGCATTTCTGGCACACCCTTTGTTCTTTAGCAGTGCTGGATTTTTATATTCATAAGTTGGGCAGAATATATATACAATGACAACTTATTCTAGAGAACTTTTATATATACCCTCAGTTTAGCCTTTCTAATTTAACATCATAAAATGTCACCATTTTTCTCCTACAGAATGATTTTATATGTAATCAGCTTGTAATTCAGAAGCAGCAATATGTGCATATGGACAGCTCAAGACTTCAGGAAAGAAACACTGAATTTTGTAGGTAGAGGATCTCATGTAGAACTTGCTATTTGTTTCTGGGTTCTTTTTCACCCTTATTTCAAGCAGAATAATAAGTGCTAAGAGTATTACCCTCTTTAGATATTTTATGTGTAGGTAAATAATGTAACAGAAGAACTCACCAAGCCAAGGGTATGCATGATACTGCTTTGCTCTCTGAAGTTATATCTGCTTAGGATATTTGAGTTACTCTGTTAGTACACGGTCATAAATACAGTGATTAAAATAGTTACTTATGAACTGAATTGAAGAAAAAAAACCCTAATGTAAGTTTTAACCTTTTAGTGCTAAAATACTCCATATGATTTTAAATAAACATATAAATCACTTCTAGATTTAACATTTTCCAGAATTAATTTGGAAAATTGAATTCTCTCTTTGAGTACCTGGAATTTCCCACTTTATTCTTATGACATTTTTAGTGATAGAACCTTTGAAAATGTCTTTAAGGGCATATATTTTAATTATTATTATTTTTAAGATATATTTTTATTGATTTTAGAGAGGAAGGGAAAGGTAGAGAGATATAGAAACATTAATGATGAGAGAGAATCATTAATCTGCTGTCTCCTGCATGCCCCCTACTGGGGACCAAGCCTACAACCTGGGCATGTGCTCTTGACCGGAATCAAACCCAGGACTCTTCAGTCTATCCACGAAGCCAAACCAGCTATGGTGAAAGTACTTCCTTTTTTTTTTTAAATCCTCACGTGAGGATATTTTTCCATTGATTTTTAGAGAGAGTGGAAGAGAGGGAAACATCAATGTGAGAGAAACATATCAATTGGGCCTCCTGCACAAGCCCCAACCAGGGGAGGAGCCTGCAACCAAGGTATGAGCCCTTGACCGAAATCAAACCTTGGACCCTTTGGTCTGCAGTCCGATGCTCTAGCCACTGAGCCAAACCGGCTAGGACTTGATTATTTAATTAAAAAAAAATACAATATAATAAATTAAAAAGCTATTAAACGGTTACAAAAAACCTACCACTACCAACAAAAAAAAGCCACACACAAATATAACATGATTTAAAAAAATATATTAAAACCAATTCCAAGTGAAAAGGAATTCTTAAAGCTGTTGTCTCACTATTAGTCAAGCAACTCCAGGTCTCCCAGTCTAAAGTTGCTTCTACTTTGCTAGTTGGAGATGTTTTGAGGTTGTACTAACTTCTTATTTTTCTGGACACTGTGTATCACTTGGTTACAATTGATTTGGAAATGCCAGCATAACATAAACCTTAGATCAGCGGTTCTCAAGCTGTGGGTCACAAAGCGGTTCTCAACCTGTGGGTCACAACCCCTTTGGGGGTCGAATGACCCTTTCACAGGGGTTGCCTAAGACCATCGGAAAACACATATATAATTACATATTGTTTTTGTAATTAATCACTATGCTTTAATTATGTTCAATTTGTAACAATGAAATTGGGGGTCACCACAACATGAACAACTGTATTAAAGGGTCGCGGCATTAGGAAGGTTGAGAACCACTGCCTTAGATTATGGTAGAGTACCAGCCTAAATAAACATTGGAGGAGGTGGATAATGAACATTTCTATAGTAAAGAAAATAAAACCACTGATGGATAATAGAATCTTTGATAAATAAAATACCAAATTCAGATTTCAGACATTGGTGCATGTGACTAAGGTATAAGTATCTGTGGATCAAGTTCATGTTGTGGTTTTGTTTGATTAGGATCGGCTTCTTAGATGTACAGATACCTGAATTGGGTTTTGCATAGTTGAAAATAGTTAAAATATAGTCATGGATAAAAGTCTTCCTGAACGGCAACAGCAGCAGCAGCTTTCCATGGCCATTTTGCTCCTTACCTGTAGCCATTGTTTTGCTTCTAAGCAAATTTGGTATTTCTCTACCATGCTGTTCCCTGAGGCATACTTGGGGGCCTTATGGGTGTACAGTTGCTGGTAGTCCTTCCCCATGTACGGTCAAAGTTCTTTATAAGATCCTTGTTGGGCTTAGCTTTGGTATTCAGATGGCATTGCTGTGCAGCTAGCCCATCTTCTGTCTCGTCTCTATTTTCATTGTCAGTGTTTATTGCTTACTGTCCCGGTTATTCTTTTTCTTCTTCACCCCAAGTTCTTGCCATTTCTATCTGATTTCAGCTACCACGTCTGAAGTTGGCTGAATTACTTAATTTAAAAAAATCCCTTTTGTTCCTACCACACCCTGGCTTTTGTGCAGAAAAGCAGGCTATATGTAGCTCTTGCCCAGCAATCAGACACTCCTTTCTGCACTGGGAACTAATGGATTGGCCCCAGTAGGTTGATTGCCCGGCTGTCCCTTCTTTTTGCTTCATTTAATCACGGCCTACTGCTCCTGGATCTTTGTCGATGGAAAGAGGTGCCTTTCCACCTCCATTTCCTGACTTTAGTTAGAGTGATGATTCTGTTGCCACTGACAGGGAAAGTGACATTTCATCGATGTTAAGAAAATGACTTCTAAGGAAAACTTTGCCTGACTCCTAAGACTTAAGCATCTTCCCCATTTGTTTTTTAAGGAGTAGACAGAATATGAGTTATAAGTATTTTCATAAGGTAAATATAGCTTTCTTCATAGCCTTTAAATTTTACAGATTAAATTAACACTATTTGCTTATTTTATTTCGGTGTCTTGGCTTTTTAAGTGATGTGGGTGATTTCTCTATCAGTTAATCCCTTTGCTTGTTATGCCCATTTAATGGTGAAGTCAAGAAAATGATTCCTATAACTTATATTAAATATAGTAGTTTAAAACATTTTAAAATCTATATTAAATATCTATTTAAAAGTTTTTGGTTTTTTTTATAAGCAATGATATATGACCTGGCAATTTTAAGATCTTTTTTTCCTTCCCCAAGTACCTTTATTTGGAATTATTTGTTTTATTATCATCACATCTTTTTATCATTTGTAGTCTCTTTGAAGTAATGTTTCTCATACCTCTCTTATTTTTTTAATGCTTTAGAATTTCTAGTATACAGAAGTTATTTGTTGGGTGATAGCAGAATATGTTAGTTGTTTGGGCCTCTCTGTTCTTTAAATAATATACTGAACTTCCTCTCGGTAGCATGGTAAAATAGTATCTACTCAGAATTTGGTAGCATGGTTTACTTTAACCTTGTTGATTTATTATCTCTATAGAAAAAAAATTTAAGTACCTTGGATTTAAATTATTAAATATATACTTTTTAAAAGTTGGAGCTATAAGAATAGTCTTTTTTTTTTTTTATTGATTTCAGAGAGGAAGGTAGAGAAACATCAATGAGAGAGAATCATTGAGTGGCTGCTTCCTGCACGCCCCCTTGTGGGGATCTAGCCTGCAACCCGGGCATGTGTTCTTGACCAGAATTGAACCCAGGACTCTTCAGTCCGCAGGCCAACGCTCTATCCACTGAGCCAAACAGGCTAGGGCTAAGATTAGTCTTTTTATGTTTGACAAATACGAACCATTTAGTTTCCTGAAACTTTAGAACAGGAAATTGAGCCTCCAATTTGGAGAAAATTTCTAGTAGAAATTATTTTGTCTTAAAATCATGTTAAATTAGAGAAAATAGAAATTGTAGGTAAATAAACAGATTGATTATTATATATAAAAGAAAATGTAAAGGTTTTTCTACAGAATAAAATATTAACCGTTACTGAAAGTGTTCTCATTTGTGGAAAAATAGGTAACTTTTTTGTTGCTTTTTTAAACTTGAATTATCTTTGGCATAGTTTTGAGTATAAGTTGTGGTCTAAAATGTTTAAAACATTTTGTTTTAATCTACGTTTTGCTAATTAAAAGTTTTACCTTGTTTTCCCTCCACTGATAAATAATTTCTTGTCAGTGATGAGTGCTTTTTAGACCAAGTTCATATATTTTGCTTTTAGATACATCATCAACATTTAATTTGAAACATAGATCTCTTTCCAAAGGACCATATAAAAGCAAATCATCTCATTCTACCTGTTTATTTGTTTTGTTTTTTACTCTCCTGTTTATTTGCTTAAACTAGTCTTGGATGATTAGTCTCTCAGTGGGATAAATAATTTTATCATCTGTTCATAATTTACTTTGACCTTGCTGGCTATTTTCTTGCTGCTCAAGATTTTCTATGTTGTTTGTCATTAAACTTTATTTTGTTAGTTTTGGACTGATATCTCAGCCTTTCTACTTATCTGCATGGATAAGAATTAGAAAAAACAGGCCACAGATAATAGATGAGCTGTCAGGTGGAAATTATGTTAGGACTGCTGGATACTGAGGAACTTTCAGAATTATAATATTTGAAAAAAATCGGAGTTCTACTGCCATCTGTTTGGATTTATTTAAGTTTGTAGTAAGCTGTTACCTAGCATATTTTAAATGCCACGTGATTGACAGATACATATACTTGCATTAAAACCAGTGTATATCTAGTATCCTATATAATAAAGAGCTAATATGCTAATTAGACCAAAGGGCAGAACGACTGTCTGGATGACCTTCTGGACGAAGCTGGGGCTGCGAGGACCGAGCCCGTTGCACAAATTTTGTGCATCAGGCCTCTAGTAGTATAGATAATACGTTTATTCAAGAGAAGAAATGATTGGTAGGATAGTTTCAGCTAACAATATAACAGCTTTAACTGCTGGTACCTTTGTTTCTCCTGGTGTTTCAGTACATTTCCCCATAGGAGAAAAATGTATCCTTTCTCAGGTTCTAACTTCCCTGTAGGACTCTTCAACTACTTTTCATTTGACAGTTATCAAGCTCCTAGAATATGCCAGGCACTGAGCTAAGAACTGGAGAAAGATAAATTAGACACCCTCTCCTCCCTCATTTAAGAGTCTTATATTCTAAGTATAATTCTAGAAAAAGGAGCCAATCATAAGCCTTAAATATGGGCTTTGCTTACATACTATCTTTGTAACTAATCCTGTATAATATCAGTGGACCAATTGCTATGACATGCACTGACCACCAGGGGACAGATGATCTGACTGGTAGGTTAGCTTGCTGCTGGGGTCTGGCTGATTGGAACTGAGCGAGATGGGCTGGACACGCCCTGGAGCCCTCCTGCAGTCCCTCCCTGGCTGGCCAATCTTCCACATCCCTCCCTGGCCCCAGTCGTGCACCGGCGGGGTCCCTCGGCCTGGCCTGTGCCCTCTCGCAATCCAGGAGGGACCCCTTGGGGAATGTCGGAGAGCCGGTTTTGGCCTGATCCCGCAGTCCAGGCTGACGGACCCCACTGGTCACAAATTCGTGCACCTGGCCTCTAGTATAAAATAAACTCTGTTCTTAAAAGTCCTTATAACAACACAGGCATTTCTCCCACATTGCACTTGTGAAACTAGATTTGTATGTAATGCAGTCATTTAGGGGTCATACTCTGCCTTGTAGATTGCTTTGGGTTGTAACCACTTGCTGATCAGGAATCAGCATTCAAAAGAAAAGGAGGGACTTCTGGTTTCCAGTTCTGCATATAAGGAGCTTGGAAGTCACTACTCCATTGTAACAAGTAAAAAGCTGAACAGACTGAAAAATCAACAACTCTTCTTGGATCCATAAGAGAGGGAAGACACAAGGTAAACCACTGTCCTATGAAATTGGAGAGTCAGACAGGTGAATATAGGGAGTCAAGGTTTATTGGAGCAGAGACTCACAAGCAGAAACTAATGTGGGAACTAGTGCCTGGATAGGAAAACCTGAACTGTAATTTACAAAACTCAGGAGGCTCAGTGTGGACAAATCTGAGACTTAAAAACTCCAAGGGGACAAGTTATAGGGGGTCTCCATCATAGAGTGAGATTTAGCTCCAGAAGCTAGACCAGGTCCTCACAATAAATATTGGAGGAAAATCTCTTCGGCTTCTGGCAGGGGGTAGGGAAAAGGAGCCATTTTGAAATATACCAGGGCACTTTGTTGTTCTTAACAAGGTACTTATTTTTAGTGAAATAAATGACAACAATGTCACTCTCAGACCACAATGAAATTAAACTAGAAATAAATACAGAAAGGTAACTGGAAAATCCCAAAACATGTGGGGATTAAAGAATACACTTTTAAGTAGCACATGGGTCAAAGAAGAAATTTCAAGAAAAAATATTTTAATTAAATGAAAATGAAAGCACAATTTTTCATTTTGTGGGGGTAGGGTGAAAGCAGTGCTTAGAGGGAAATTTATAGCATTGAATGCATATCTTAGTAAAGAAGAAAGCCTGAAAATCAATAAATTTTCAGTGTCGGAAATGAGAAAAAGAAGAGCAAATTACATTCACGTAAGCAATAGAAAATAAGAAATCAAAGTGAAAATGGGAAATCAATAGAGAACATCAATGAAACTAAAAGTTGGTTCTTTGAAAAAGTCAATAATATAAGCCTCAAGCCAGGCTAACTAAGGGGAAAAAAGAAGACACAAATTCCTAATATCAATCATGAAAGGGGGGACATCACTACTAATCCCATGGAAATGGAAAGGATAGGAAAGAAATACTATGACTAACTATGCCTACAAATATGATATCATAGATAAAATGGACTGATTCCTTGAAAGAAAATATCTGCCTGTTCAGATTGTCTATATCTTGCTGTGTGAGTTTTGGCAGGTTGTGAATATGACAAATTGATCCTAAACTTTATATGGAGAGGTAAAAGTCATAGCATAGTCAACTCAACATTAAAAGAGAAGAACAAAGTTGGAGGGCTGACATTACCTTATTTGAGATGAACTACAAAGTTACAGAAATCAAGATAGTGTGGTATTGGTGAAAGAATAGACAAATAGATCAGTGGAACAGAATAGAAAGCCCAGACATAGAACCCCATAAACAAAGCCTTCTGATCTTTGACAAAGGCAATTTTATTGCCAAGGCAATACAGTGGAACAAAGATAGCTTCCTCAATAAATGGTGCTAGAACAACTGGACAGCCACATGCAAAAATGAATCAGACACAGACTTCACATTATTCACAAAAAAAACTCCAAATGGAATGTAGATCTAAATGTAAAGTGCAAAACTATAAAACTCCTAGTAGGTAATATAGGAAAAAACCTGGATGGCCTTGGTTATGGTATGTCTTCTTAGATAGATACGCCAAAGGTTTGATTCATGAAAGAAATAATTGTGAGGTTTAAAAATGTCTGTTCTGTGAAGACTGTTTGGTAGTTTCTTACAAAACTTACCCTTACCATATGACCCAGCATTTGTGTGCCTTGGTATATACCCACAGGAGTTGAAAACCTACATCCACACAAAACCTGCACAAAGCTATTTATACCAGCTTTATTCATATTGCCAAACTTGGAAACTACCAAGATGACCTTCAGTAGTTGAATGGATAAACAAACTGTGGTACAGTTTACTGTGGTAATTTATCTTTCTCCAGTTCTTAGCTCTGTGCCTGAGCTATCAAGACATCAAAAGGCATGGAGGAACCATAAATGTATACTACTAAGTGAAAGAAGCCAATCTCGAAAGGCTACCTACTGTATGATTCCAACTGTCTGACATCTGGAAAAGGCAAAACTATGGAGACAAAAAAAAAATTTGGGAAGGGGTGTTGGGGGAGGGATGAACAGTTGGAGCACAGAGGATTTTTAGGCCAGTGAAAATACTCTGTATAATATTATAATGACGGATGGATGTCATTTTACATTTGTCCAATTCCATAGACTGAACAACACCAAGAGTGAACCCTAGTAACTCCAAATGGACCGTCGACCTAAATGTAAAATGCAAAACTAAATGGGTTTGACGATTATGATGTGTCAATGTAGGTTCATCTTTGATAACCAATGTACCACTGTTGTGGGGCATGTTGATAAATAGGGGAGGCTATGCATGTGTGGGGGCTGCTATATATAAGAAACCTCTGTACCCTTCTCTCAATTTTGTGAACCTAAACTGCTCTAAAAAATAAAGTCTTCAAATATAAAAGACAAATGAAAGGAAAGGGGCATTTGCTGCCTACCCTGATGCTTTGAGTGGCTCACCACTTCACATATCATAACTGCATGTTAGAAAAATGATAACGTGTGTAAGACACTGCTGACCTATCATTAAGCTGGTAGTGACAGGTATGGGATGATTTTTGAACATAGCAAGAGATAAAGAAACTCTGGATTTGGCTGTTTGATATTTAGATTTTATAGCTATTTTAAAAAGATTTGATTACTGGAATTCCTATAGGAGAAATAACTTTGTTATTGCAAATTTTGCCTAAATTGCTTTTATAGACGTCTCAGTAGACACTGATGCAATTGTTTTTAAAATGTACACCCGCCCCCCTCCCGCTTTAGGACCAAAACTCACATAAATAGACTATATTTTTAGAATCACTGACTTCTTTGTTTTTGTTTTTTTGTTTCCATGATCACTCTTGAGGGGCACTGCTAATCTGTTCATCTTTGAATTTAGCTATTGTTAGAAAATGAAGTGGCAATCCTGCAGCTGTTAAAGACAGATTTTCCAAATGAATGTACGTAGGGTTTTAGGATATTTATTCTCTGTGCGTTTTCAGCCCTAAGGCATAGATAGGATAATGCCTTACTTTGCTTTTCATGGTGGGGGGAGGGGATTGCTAGCTAAGTGACTCTTCGGAGACACAAAAGGTGCCGCCATGGGAAAGGGTCTCGCTGTGGGGATGTCCAGGTCTTCAGCTCTTACAGGATCTCTCCCCAGTGACAGAAAGGAGGTGCCATTTAAATGTACACTTGAGCTCCTATGAAAGCTCTGTCAGCATGCTTTAGAGTGAGTGATACTGGAGAGAATGATGTTGCAAGGAGAAAGAACCCTGGGGTGCAGAAATTGAAGAGGTTTGTTTATTTAAATCATAGGCTATTAGTGAAGGTGACCATTTGTTTTTTAAAAAAGAAATGAAGTGGCTAGTGATTATGAAAATATATTTGAGAAAATAAATTAAGGACTCACATTGTGATGTTGTTAAGCTCTTTTCTCTTATATCTGGACAACAATATATCTTCAGCCAGTGAGAGATAGAATGTACTATGCAGGAGTATTATATAGTGATTAAAACTCTGAGTTTTAGAATTAGACAGATTTGAGTACAAATATCCTCCCTGCCACTAACTAGATGTCCCAACATTGCAACATGTCATTTATCATTAAACTCCAGTTCCTTATCTATAAAATGGGGCTCCTCTGTGCCTTTTATGAATATTCTTGTGAAGAGCAATTGAGAACATGTGTATCAAGCAGTTAGTGCTGCAACGCTTAGTCAATAGCAGGCACTAAGAAATAGTGCATGTTGTGACGTTGATCACTGCTTTCCCAGGCTGAGATTTTAAAGTACTGAGGAGACGATGTGACTACATGTACTTACTTTTGGAATTTAAATGTTTCTGTAAATTAGATGCAGATGAGAGAGCACTGTGATTTTTACATGATTCAGTCATTACATAGGAAAATCAGTTCATAAAACAAAATTTGATTTGTTTGTATATAATATTCAAAATCATGATAACAGTTGGAAGGATAACTCAATCTGTAACTACAGTGAGTTTGCATTAAAAAAATATGACTGTATAAAATAGTTGTTTTATTTTTGCTCTTTACCAAATAGAAATCTGTATTGTAAACTACAGTAAAGTCCATATTTTCTAAGATGAATTGTTTTTATACATTCAGAGGAATATTTCATTAATGATTAATATTACTCCTACTTGTTTTCCAAAACAAGATAAGTAAAGGTTAAGAGAACGATAATTATGACTCAGTTGTACTTTTAATAATTATGATAAGCTCAAAAAGACATGGGATATAGAATTCTAGGTTCATTATAAGTTTAGTTATGAAAATTTGCACACACTGAAAGACTAGAGAAAATAATACAAAACTGATAGTAACAGTAGATTTTCTACTAAGCTTCTTGGCAGCCAAGGCAAAAAGGAAAAACGGGGAACTGTAGTTTTTGTAGATTAATATGTTGGTGAATTTTCAGGAGAAAATTCACTTTTTTCTTGCCACTAAATTATGTAGGTGAAGTTACCATGTGGTTTCTGGCACTAAATTATTTAGCTGAAGTTACCATGTGTTTCAATTATATAGGTGAAGTTTGTATGTTGAATGGGTAACACAGTGTCTTCAACCACAGTTTTAAAGAAAGAATAACCATTTTTGACCTTATAAACAACCATAAATATAGTGAAGTTTGGCAATTAATTATAATGTGTCCCAAAATTCACGCAAGAAGTAATTTTGATAGAAAACACAGGTTTATAATTAAAAATTGTAAATTTTTTTATTAATTCATAAAGTATACAGTATAGGGTTATGTGTGGAATAGCACATCGGGTAAATGGCCTCCACGGCTTTGCTGGCACATACGCAAAGCCGTGGTCTTCATTGTCCCTGCTCCTGGGCCATAATTGGTACTTGGTAATGCTTATCAAATTGAAGGGATTGAAATCAAAGGGCAACAAATATTAGAATCTGATTCAATAAACCAAGTAAAATTAGGCTTTTATTTTTGTTGTTGTTGTTGTTAATGCTCATGCAAAATTCAGATCTTGCGTGAATTTTGGGACACCCTATATAATGTGTTGAAGGCCTTTCGTTGTCGTAAGTGCTAATATAGGCCAGGTGTAAATGCTTCCTGGGGTCCTTGCTTCTAGCAGAATAGAACCTAGGCACCTAATGTCATCTTCAGACCACCTCTGTCAAGTCTTAGCTTTCTCAGTGGTGCCCGGTAGGAACTGGAAAGCAGTTTGTCAGTATTTTAATAGAAGTGGAAGTATGGAATTTTATGGCCATTGGCAAGAGAATAAAATAGGTATTTCTTAGTCACATGTAAACTCTTTCTTAGGATACAACATAATCTCCTTTGTGAGCTGTTTTGTAGTTGGATTTTTCAGACTGCTTTTTTTTTTTTAGTTTCAGAGATAGTGGAATCCCAAGTGATTTTAAGTTATGAATGAAGTCAAAGAAGGGAAAATATTATACTTCTCAAATTTGCTTTGTAAGTAGTAGAAGCAGAGACTTAATGTCAAGCTTCTGTAAATTGCTGGAATAAATTGGGCACTTTATGAGTGAATAAGTTGAATTTTTATTGTTGTATTGATCTGCATGTATAAAGAGGAATACTGAGTAAATTGATTGATTCACTTAAAATAGCTCTTCTTGAGTTCTTTGTTATAGATGCATTATAATCCTTTGAAATAAAATTTATAATAGTTTTTCCTTTATCCTGACAGTAATGTAACATTAACCTGAAGAACTTACTCATATCTGCTTATTATTTTCTACTCTATCAGATAGGAAGTGTCTGTTTCCTGTACCTTCGAGGCTCTTATTGGGCTAGGCAGCCTCACAGCAGAAAGAGAATAAGACCTGAGCCAGGCCCTTTGCTCACTTTGCACCTGAGCAAGTTATTCAAGTTTTCCCAGGCTCCGTTCTCTCCCTGTAACTGGCAGTAACACCCACCTCACAAGGATGCTGTCAAGATGTAGGGTAAAATGTGGATAGACAGGAATCATGTTGTCATGATGGCGTGTAAAGTGTGGAATGCAGCAACCGTTCTGTGTTCCCAGCCCCAGGCACTTGGTGTCAGGACTTCCCACAGAGAATTCAGAGGCAGGCTTGAATCTTGGGAATGTTTTCATTGAATACATGTTGCCATTTGACATCAGAAATGCTGACTGACAACATTTCACCAGCCAAGTTCAAAGAAGTAGATTTCCCCCAAAGCTTTGTATAGGCTAGGTCTCTTTCTGTAATAAATATCTTTTGCAGTTGAGCTCTCTCTGATATTTTAACAACCCACATGCCATAGCAAACATACTAATTTCAAGAAAGCCTGAGGAGGAGATTTGATTCTTTTTTTCCAGGAGTCCTGTCTGGGCTCTTCTCCTATTAGACTTCTGGCATTTTGTGACCTGCAATACCTCACCTTAGGCTCACAAAGTTCCATCTGGGGCCCTTGATGTGCAAGTTCTCAGTTGAACAACTTACATCTATATGTGTCCTTTGCCTTAACCCTAAATTGCATAATCCCGAGCAGATAGGAAAGGAGGCCATGGTTCCTATACACCAGGCACTAGGTCATGAAGAAGTGAATATCACATGGCCGCCTTGTATACAGCAAAGAAATGAGTGTATAGTAGGGCATATTACCCATAATAATTACCTTGACCAGGAAGACAAGGGAGCAGGAGACGGGTGGGGAAGAAGCCATGGCTGGGCATGTTTTCCTATTCTCGGCCAGCACAACTCACCTTCGCTCTGTTTTAATATCCTTCTACTTTGACCCTATGTCTCTTTTATGAAGAAGTCAGTTACCTTCCTTACTTCCAAGTGTCCATGGTTGTCCGCGAAATATCAGTTAAATCTGGTATGGGAAATGAACCACCCTTCATGTCTCTGGAAGAGATGGAGCAGATGCAGCCTTTGGGTGGCATGGTGCCTTTGAGAACACCTTTCAAATGTTTCCTAAGATCACTCTGACATGGGAGAAACATTATTTTTCCTCTATGCCTCTGAGCTCTGAGCTGAGGCACCTGTAATAAAAGACAGATAAACAAGAGAAATATGTATACCTCTTGTACACATGGGAAATACCCAGGAATAAAATGAGTAACTCAAAAAAGATAGATTTAGAATTTAGGCTTAAATTACATCTTAATAGGAAAAAGAGAGGGGGCAGAATAAATAATTTTTAGGAAACATGGTGATAGGTGGGAGGCAGTTTGTGACGAAGTTTGTATGGGTGTGGTGTGGACTTCTAGTCTCTTTTCTTGTGATGAGTCAGTCCTCTCTGGTTGAAGAATCTCCTGAGGAGGGGTTATGACAGTTGAGTCCTTTGTGGAGCACCTGTCTTTTCGCAGATGAGGGGAGTTCAGAGAAAGCCTGCGCCTGCATTTGCTCTTTTCCAGGTGCCTCTGGCTTAAAATGATCAATACACCAAGTGGCGTATGTGGTGGCATGTCCTGCTGCCCTTACAATAAGTAGTCCAACATTCAAAACCGGCATATACAAAGGTCCTCTTGAAATGAAGCATTTCTAATTTCAGCTCAATTCCTTAGGTATATGTAGAAAAGTGTATAAGATCCAGAAGTTTTATAATAAATATTATATTCTCCTTCCCCCTACACATACTGTGCAGTCACTGGCATTTCCTAGTTGCAGGCTTCCCTACAGTGGCAGCATTGATAATAACTATAGAATCCTGCTTTTTCCTGTCTAGTAAAATTTATAGGATGGCTTTCCTTTTGGCCTTTGCATAAATTAGAACTATTTATATATATTTTTGGTTGAAAATAAGATCCCTATTGTCTAAATTATGTCAGGGTAGCTCCTAGCTAACATAAGAATATATTATATGATTTAACGTGATATCCAAATTGATAAGTCAGTGATAAGAACTTTCCTGTAAGGCTTTTTAAAAGATCATTAGCCATTTCCATGTCATACGAAGTTCTAGTTAGTCGCACAGTATTTTAATTCATAGTTCACTTTTGTACATTTCTGGGGGGGGGGGGCAGTCCATGACACCTCACCCACTCTAGTTCGTCTTTTATTCTAATCTTGCTTCACATCTTTGATAACTTTCGACTAAGGCTGTGATATCTGAGGGGAAAGTAGGGCAGTAAAACAACTTAGATCATCCCTCTCCTCTTCCTCTGTACCTCTGTAGAGAAAGGCAGGATCACATTGACTAGTAGATGCTGGTAGCACCCAAAGGTTGTTTCCTGGAGGTCCTTAGACCAGGAGAGGTTGAAAGACCAGTTGAGGAGAGGGGGTGACATGGGCCCCGTGTGCCCACTGCTCGTCCCTGCGCCGGCTGCCTTCACACTCAGTGCCTCCGTTGGCTTCGTGTTAACATGAAGTGTCTTCATCCCACAACTTCTGGAGCCAATGAAGTGGTGGCGCTGGAATGCCAACCCCTATTTCTCTGCTAAAACTCATGCTCTGTTCTTATTAGAGGGGGAAACATGTCGATATTCTCATCCTTATGAGGTAGTTCAAAAACCAGAGTTTGGGCAAGTCACTTGCAGAAAATAGAGTACAGATTATTTTCTGTCCTGGAATTAACAGTGATATCTGTATGTAATGAGAGCGAAGCATGCACACGTTGTGGGTGTATGTGCAGTTTATTTTCTGGAGCAGAGCATCGTGCCCTGTCTGTACAATGAGAATAGTACGTCTCCGCTCTGTGGTTGTTCTGGGGTTCCATGAGCCATCTCGGCAGGTTTGCGCCTGTGCAGGGCAGAGTGCGTGCTCCATAACCAGCAGCTCTACCAGGTGTGGTGACTCTGTATGTTATTTTCGGGGGTTTGTTTTCATGTGCTCTTGTGTTCACCCCCAGATATAGGTACCTGTATTTTCTGACATCAGGGAGTGTGATTTTCATGTATCAGTCCACGGGCATGGAATCATACTTAAGTGGATGTTTCAACTTCTTAGATTGCAGAAGAGGCAGCACCGGTAAACAAGGCTTCCCCCAAAGTGTAAAGTAGACATCCCCCATAAGTAATTACATTGCCTTGTAATCGAAAGCAGAATTACTTGTTCGTGGGTGTAATGACTTGCTTGTGTATTTTAAATAGAGGGTTGGAAATTCATACAGTATAGGCACTTTTGAAATTGGGAAAAGTTTTGTTTTCTAGGACTGGTTTATTAATTTTTAGATATTAAAGCATATGACAGTATATATTGTACTTCGATTTTGAAAGATTCTTTGTCGTTTAAATGCTAATTTACCTTGTTATTTTATTTTTTTAGGGAATATCTTGGTAAACAGCTCCAATCTGAGCAACCTCAGACTACTGCTGCCCGAAGCTAAACCAACCTCCCATGTCACCTGTGATGGCGGAACACCTGGAGTATGAATTTCAGTAGTTAAATAATTTTTCATTTTATTTGTTATTTTCTTCTGCTGTGTAGCTGTTTCCACTGCTGATTTCTAGTAAAAGTGTTTGCCCACTAATCTGTATAAAAGTAAATGCTTTCTGTATACCTAAGGAAAAGATTACTGTTACATATATTGCTTGTATTTCTATATTTATTATTCTCTGGAAATGAATATAGTTATTAAAGGCTTCTCACTCCAAATATGGCTTTCTCTTTACTCTCTCTTACTTGGACTTTAATAAGCTGTGGATCACCGGTAGCTCCAAACAGGTTGCCCAGAGCCAGTCACAGATAGCAGCTGACATTGGCCTGCGCCAGAAGCCTTGTGAAGAGGCCCAGAACCAATATAATCAGTGGCCAGTTCCAGACAGAAAAAGAGCAGGATTCAGTAAGCTCCTCAAGCAGCTTATCCTCAGGGAGATGTTGGCAGGTACCAAACCTGCTGAGGCAAATTCAGCTTCGTGTGATCAACACTGGCATCACAGCTTGCACGCCTGTTGTGTGTTGAGCCTCACTGGCAGCCAGCCTGAGGGTTGATCCCACGCACAAAAGGGCCAATAGCAATCAAGACTCAATTACAACAGGAGGGCCCACAAAACATGCACAAGGGACATTCTTAGAGTACCCAGCTCAGTGGTCAGGGAGACTGCACTGCTGGGTCCCGCAGGTCACCTTCTACATAAGGCTACTCCTACCAAGATGGAGTCATAGCAGATCTTCCTGTTACATAGAAACAAACACAAAGAGGCAACCAGAATGGGGAGACAAATAAGAGCCTTGGAATAGATGGCTTTACAGGTGAATTTTTACCAAACATGCAAAGAAGAACTAATATCCTTGAACTATTCACAAAAATTCAAGAGGAGGGAAGACTTCCAAGCTCATTTTCTAGGTCAGCATTATCGCTAATTCCAAAACCAGATAAAGACATTACAAAGAGAAAATTATAGGCCAAGATCCCTGTTGAACACAGATGCAAATCCCCAAGAAAACATTAGCAAACTGAATCCAGCAATATATTAAAAAGATTATACACTGTGATCAAGGGGGATTTTTTTCTGGGGATGCAAGGTTGTTAAAATATCTGCAATTCAATAAATTGACACACCGTATAAACAAAATGAACGATAAAAAATCACATGACCATATCAATAGATGCAGAAAAAGCATTTGATGAAATCCAGCCATAGTACATTTACACGATGGAATACTATTCCACCATAAAAAGGAAGAATTTTTTACCCTTTGTAACTGCATGGATGCCCCTAGAGAAATGTATGCTAAGTGAAATAAGCCAGTCAGAGAAAGACAAGTACCATATGATCTCACTCATATGTGGAAGCTAATGAACAAACTGAACTAACAGCAAAATAGAGACATACTCATAGGTAGAGAGCCGGCAGACAGCTCCGGTGGGGTGTGTGGTGGGGGTTGAAGGGACTGAGCAAAAAAAAAAAAAAAAAAGAACTCATGGACAGGGACAACAGTGTGGTGACTGCTGCAGGGAGGGAGTGTGGCAGGTGGCGGAGGTTGAAGAGGGTAAATGGGGGATAAATGAAGATTGAAAAAAAAGACTAAAATGAAGAAAATATACATACATACATGCATACATTCCCTGGCAGGGTGAGGGGAGAAAAACTGCAGTGAAAGAAGGAACGAAAATGTTTAGGGAGGTAGCTGGAGGCAGGATTAGTCTTACTTGGTAGAGTGCATGACTCAAACATCTATTTGTTATAGATTGATCTTGAAATAAAGTCCCACTAGAAAAGACAAAATAAAATTAAGAATAGAGTTGCCATATGACCCAGCAATCCCTCTCCTGGTTATCTACCTGAATAACTCGAAAACATGTATTCACAAAGATACTAGTATATGCACCCCTGTGTTCATTGCAGCACTATTCACAGTGGCCAAGACCAGCCCTTCCTGAGTTTTGGCAGGCTTGTGCAGAGACTGCGCCCTTCTGGTCAACCTGAGCATCCCTTTGAAGGAGCAGGACCCACACCGGAAGATGCGCACACGGTGTCTTTTGTGTGGATTAATGCACCGTAGGTCGATGAGAAGATGCTGGGTCAGGTTTGACTGGTGAAACATGGAATAAACTTGGCTGGGGAAAACCAGATTTTTGTCACTTGCAAATACAAAGTTCAGGATGGTTTGGAAAGAGAATGAATTTTGCAGGGACACAGTAGAAAGAGTTCTGAACTCTTCCTTGCCACCAAGGGAGCTTTGTTCCCTGGTCAATCCATCTTTCTGTTTACATGTCTGTCTGCGTATCCCCATCTGAGTCATTGAATTGAGGTTTTTAAATCGTTACTGAGACCTAAGTGCTTCCAAGGCTTTGCAGTGGTTGTGGAGAGGACTGGCTGGCCCCCAGTTTCCCCTGGTTTAAGAGAAGGTGGAGCCCTAACCGGTTTGGCTCAGTGGATAGAGCGTCGGCCTGCGGACTGAAGGGTCCCAGGTTCGATTACGGTCAAGGGCATGTACCTTGGTTGCTGGCACATCCCCAGTAGGGGGTGTGCAGGAGGCAGCTGATCGATGTTTCTCTCTCATCGATGCTTCTAACTCTCTATCCCTCTCCCTTCCTCTCTGTAAAAAGTCAATAAAATATATTTTTTTAAAAAAAGAGAGAAGGTGGAGATTTTGATTTAACTCCTGAATACGGAGCTTTATCCTTTCCCTCATTGGATACACCGTGGCAATACTTCCAGCTCCCTCTCCAGGCGCTCTCCCCATTCCCACGCAATGGAGGAGCCCTGGCCATTAAGTGGGTACTTCATATGCCCATCACGCTGTCCCAAGTGACCAATTCCTATGGTAACTGCTCTCAGGGACCGTGGAGTTGTGTTTCATTCAGACACATGAATTAGTCTCTGCAGTGCAATAGACTCAGGTGTTGATTGATGCTGATACAATATTAGTCTTTATTTTGATACGGAAAAGTAGCACAAATGGCACTAAGGGCTCTCTTATGTCTCTATTCAAGTTCACGCTGGCTTGATTATAGATACTTGAAAATCCACTGTAACATTTGCTACTAGTAGGTAAGTCTGACCCCGCCCCCCCAAATGCTTTTTTTAAAAAAAATATATTGATTTTTTACAGAGAGGAAGGGAGAGGGATAGAAAGTTAGAAACATCGATGAGAGAGAAATATAGATCAGCTGCCTCCTGCACACCCCCTACTGGGTATGTGCCCACAACCAAGGTACATGCCCTTGAACGGAATCGAACCTGGGACCCTTGAGTCCGCAGGCCAATGCTCTATCCACTGAGCCAAACCGGTTAGGGCCCAAATGCTTTTTTAGGCTATTTTTTGCCAGTTTATTTTTCCAGGTGAGGTTTGAATTATTTCTTTAAGTTTCCATCAAGATTTTGATGTGATTTATTTTAATCTATACATTAATGTGAGAAGGCTCTTATAGTACTAACTTTTTTTGATCTGAAAAATAGAATCTCTCTCCATTTAGTCAATGTGTCTAAAGTTATTGTAGCTTCCACAAATTTTGTTAAAGTTTTTTTTCCTACCAGTTCTTTTACTTTAGTAGTTGTGAAAATGATTTTCTCTTATTATACTTTCTAACCATGATTACTAGTACATAGGGACATTATTTCTAAATATATAGAACTCATTGTCCTGTGTCTAGTCACTTTACTATGTAGTTATTAACAATCTTTCAGTCTCATTTATTTTCTGGGTATATAATCACATATCATACAAGTAATGACATTATTTCCTTCTTTCCAATAGCTGTGCAGGTCCCTTCTGTTCCATGTTAGTAATGGAGAGAGCCAGGTTAAATGTAAGCTCTGACTCATACTCTCAGTCAGATATTATGCAATTTTCTTAGGCTTCAGCTTGTTTATCTGTAAAACAGAAATGATAGTACCTGCTTCATGGAGTTGTCAGGGTGAAAGGAGAAAGTGCTTGAGTCTCTCTATAATAAGCTCCTTATTACTTACTAGAGGCCCATTGCAGGAAGATTCCTGCAAGAATAGGGCTTCCTGCGGCTGGAGCGAAGCAGAGAAGAGAGCGAAACCTCCTCCGCCCGGCTGGTTTCCCTCTCGCCTCCCGCCTCCGCCGCCTTGGCTCCGTTCCTGTCTCCGCTGCCTCTACTTTGCTCCCTTCTGTAGCACTTCACTTCCACATTGTCTTCAGTCTTTGCTCCCAGCCGGTATATGCAAATTAACCGCCATCTTGGCTGGGTTAATTTGCATATAGTCGCTCTGATTGGCTGGTGGGCATAGCGAAGGTACGGTCAATTAGCATCTTTGTCTTTTATTGGTGTAGATTGTACTGGTCTGAACTCCCAGGACAGAACTGCTTCAGAGAGTACACTTTGTGGGTCTTAATCTTAAAGGTGACACCCCCAGTGTAATGATCTCATGCAAGATTCAGCTGCTGGTCTGAGACGATCCCTGTGTTAAGGAGAAAGGCTTCTGTTCCTGGCTTACTCCAAGTTTCCCCCTGGTCAGTGGTAGATGTTGAATTTTGCCAACGCCCTTGCGTGGCACCTACTGGGATATTCCATGAAGTTCATATTTGACCCATGGATGTGATCTTCTAAGGTCACCCTCAAATTAATCTTGGATTTCTCAAGGCTAAGATATCCTTGGAGTTCTGGAATAAATAAATCTCACTTAGTCATGGCATATTATTCTTTTAATATGCAAGTAAATTTCATTCATATTTTTCAAATCCTTAATCTTGTTATTTAGTTTAGCAGCAATTCCTCTCAGTTTGACCACCTGACACTAAAACTTTATGTCCTCATCCAAAGGTTGATTAAAGTGTTGACCAGACTATGACCAGGGTTAGAACCTGGAAATGGAATGAAGGAGCCCCAAATTCAATTAGAACCTCAGCTTTCATAGTTGACTTCCATATTGTACAGGTTACTAACTGAAAGCCCAAGGTGAACGGGATCGGAACTTTTGGGCTGCTTGAACAATGTTGGCTGAAAAGTATTTATTGTTGGGTAATGAGGTCCAATCTTACATAGACCTTGCATAGATGGGTCCCTTAAGATGCTTTTGGCTCAAGCAATAGAAAACTTGACTCAAACTAGCTTAAAATCAACGACCCAGTTCCATGTGAGAAGTCAAGGGAGAATCTGTCCCCAGGGGGCGCCCTCAGCTCCATCCTGTGCTGTCCATTTGCTCACCATGGACCTGAGTCCCCAGGCATCACAACGGACTCCTTCATGTGTTGCTTTTTCTAGTAGACATCCTCTCACTTCTCATGGCCAAAAGCCGTGCGCAGCCAATGGCGGGTTAACTGGGATGACCTTGCTTACTTTATAACCACCATCTTGCCCTGAACAAAAGGAGAAGTGAGGAGGCAGATGGGGACACTGGGCTAGCACCCATGTCTGCTGTGCCATGATCGGATAAAGCAGGACTCCAGCTTGCGGGATGTCAGGAAGGGTGACCTACACAGAGCCCTTGGAAGATAGGAAGGAAGGCCTGGAATTGTAATTTACACTATTACGGCATAAGGAACAAGTCACCAGCCCTAACCAGTTTGGCTTAGTGGATAGAGCGTCGGCCTGTGGACATGAAGGGTCCCGGGTTCGATTCCGGTCAAGGGCATGTACCTTGGTTGCAGGCACATCCTCAGTAGGGGGTGTGCAGGAGGCAGCTGATCAATGTTTCTCTCTCATTGATGTTTCTAACTCTCTGTCCCTCTCCCTTCCTCTCTGTAAAAAATCAATAAAATATATTTTTTAAAAAAGGAACAAGTCACCAGAACAACCACTACTTACAGTGAATGCTGATGCGTTCACCTGTCCTTCTCAAGAAGGCCATGCTGTCAGTAATTCAGACAAAATCATTATTTCATATTCATATCTGTAATCATCACTTGGTCCTACATTTATTCAGTATGCACTGTACTTACCTTGGGTGAACAGGCTCACAGGATTTCAAGTCTGAGGCCAAAAGCTGTCAGCCTGATCCTTAAGGCTTTCCAAAAGGGACTCTCTGTCATGAGTTTCTCTATCAGGAAGGGTTGTCCGGGAACCAGTGGGTAAGAAAGTGAAGTGCTGGGTGTGTAAGAAGAATGACCCTAAAAGTGGGAGTTGATCTAGCCATGCCTGAAGCTTATCCTGAAAATGACTGCGGCCCTCCCATGCCTGGCAGCCCTGGAGGCGATGCTGCCGGCCATGGCCTTCTGCCAACGTGCCCTGAGCAATAAGAGCTCCAAGAACATAATGGGGACCGAGAGCACAAGAGAGCCAGTTTCTTTGTTCTGAAAACAGGCAGCTCCAAGGAAGGACTCCATGGATACAGATTCTTGCAGAGCAGCTGGGTAGCCCTGAGGCTGAGGCTTGGCATTTGGCAACCCTACCCTGGACTTTTGGTCTTTTACACGGTGCACTTGTACCGAGGGAAATCTATTCCCGGGCTTTTGGGGAAGGAACTTGACATACACTTCAAGTTAGGTGAATATAATCCACAAACATCAAGATGTTTTACTGGATTAGGCTCTTAACATAATCCCTCCTCCTTACTGCCTTGAATACTATTCTCAAATGTTTGTCTTGTGCCACTGTGGGCAAGGTGACACCCGCCCGCAGGGCTGTGACAGCATGCCCAGGGACATAGTGGGGCAGGGGGTTTAAATAGAAAACAGTCCTTCAAAAAACATTCTTATAGAATGTAAATGTTGGAGCCATATTTACATATAAAGATCTCCTTTTACTAAATGCCATGTTAATAAAAATTGTTTTGAGAGGAAGATGTCTGAGTGAATCTACATATTCAAATTATGCAGTTACTATGCAATTTTTATTGGTGCATTTAAATTTTGAAAGTAAGAAATGTTTCCTAAACTCTGGCGTATCTTGTTTTTTTTCCTGCCAAGTTGCTGCTAAATATAAATGACTATCAAGGAATGAATATTTATCATATGCTAAGCATCATGCTGAGCTCAAACAGAAAACAATCAAACAAGAGTCTAGAACTTACTTCCTAATGCCCATGAACCTAAAATATGTTGTGTTTATCTCACAAAATACCAGGCACATACATAGTTTTTTTCCTAAACAAGATTTACTTCATTTCCCAAAATAAGATGTAGGAAGGAGGCCTTTCATGAGCACCAGTTGAGAACTGGCTGGGTATCTTGCTTAGAGTTCAAGGGAGGTGTTAAAACTGGCACTTGGAGAGCAGCTGGGGGGTGCCCAGCCCACATGGTCTGGGTGAGCCTGGGATTGCCCTGCTCTGGCCAGCAACCGTGAATAACGTGGGCATGGAGTTTGTCAACAGCTGATTTATGGGGGCCATTTCTCTGCCCTGTGTTCTGATATTTGAGGCTGGGTCCAGCATCAGCAGTGGCTTCCTGAGATGGGACTCTAGCTTCAAAAACCTCCACCTCACAGTGCCAAAGTCCAAGTGGCATATAAAGGAAGTGAGAAGGCACAATAGTGTCTTGTAGGAAAACCACACCCCCCTTTGGAGGCTAGTAGCTGAAATGATATGTGGAAAGTTAAGAATCTCCAAAAAGGCAGTGGTAAGTGTAGAACAAAGGCACAGACCAAACAGCTCTTCACAGTTGGGGGCACCCTTTTGATGTCAGATGAAGTGGGGTGTCTTTTCCCACTGGGGGCTGCGGATGGAATCCTTACGATATCGTGAGAAAAAGAATTTTCTGAGACTTGCATGGTGGGATGAGTGATTGCATCCCTGGGTTCCAAAGTCCCATTCCAGTCAGAGAAGAAGCGTAGATGGGGCTTCAGGAAAGCCAGAAACAAAGCCAGTGTCCAGAGTTTTCTTTTCATGTTGGAACTGGGTCCAGTTCAGCATCGGGGTAGTTACAGTCCATTAGTCTATTGTGTGTGTGTGTGGGGGGGGGCAGTCCACATGGCCACGGCCACGTGGGCGAATGCAGGAGAGCGAGCCCTGAGCAATAAAGAGTCCCGAGAACACAAGGGGGACCAAGAGCATAAGGGGAACCAAGAGAGCATAAGAGCACAAGAGAGTGAGTTTCTTTTTCGGGGAATGAAGTACCCCAAATCTTCCCGCCTTTGCAGTGGCCATGCCCATTCTGGTCAATGACCTCTGTTCCGAGGTGTGATTGACAGCAAGCACCTTTGCTAGTCCCCCCAACTTTACTGAGTTTTACAGGACTGAAGTGTTTGTATGCCAAATTGTAAGCTTCGGAGACTTTTGTTTGTGCAGGTCACACTAGTCCCCTGGCGAGTCATTGCTGCTTCTTGTTGGACATCGTGGGTCCACGGCCGGTGCAGAAGTCTGTCTGTGCTGCCCGGGACACTCTGCGTGGGCATTGTGGGGAGCGGTGGCCCACAGACTAATGACAGTCATTTTGGAGGCTGAGGGAAAGAAACAAGGAAGAACAAAAGGGCAAAAGAAATGAAATTGCAAACCAAGAAGATTTGATTCAGAGGCTGTTAAAATCAGTGGCAGAGAAACTGTGAAGGAGTCAGATGTTTGCAATGTTCTGGACTTGGCTGAATTTACCTGCAAGAATAGTTCTGTAGCTGATGGAAGTGCTAGCATATGCTCAACTGATGGCAGGAGTTCAGGTTTTCATAGGTTGGCAAAAATCTACATTGCCATATAGAAAATGTGTATATGTTACACAATTTAAATTTTTTCCCTACCTCCCTTTCTTGAAAACTTATATCTTACCACCCAAGATTTTGCCAGGCAGAGTCTTACAGGAACTTAGCTCAGATGTTGGCAGCGGTTTTGATGTTGTGAGTGTGTGTGTGTGTGTGTGTGTGTGTGCTGACTACACCCAAACTCCTCCTGGCAGGACTGTCTTAACTCATTCTAGAACCCACCTCTCCAGGTGACTGTCCCATGGAAGGTTCTGCCCTCTTTTGTTGATTAAATCAATCGGCTTTTCTGATGAGTTGGTATTTCTCTAGTGAACCTTTTTATGACACTCTGTTGGGAGAGGACTCAGAGCAGGAGAAGCAGGAATTAATGCACATGTAAAGCAGGAGGTGGCCAATAGGGTTGGAAAGTAGAATCAGCTGTGACAAGAAGTAGAGCAGGGACCTGGTTTGGAGACTGAGAGCAGTGGTGTGAAGGTGGGGACACGCAGAGGAGTAAAGCCCTCCCTCCCTTTCTTTCTTCATTTCGGTTCTTTAGGAGATGGAGTGTCATTTCTGTTTGGATAATTTCTCACTGTTGTACGTTAGATCATGTAGGAGGACTCACTGAGGCAGTTTGGGGTGAAATAAATTTATTACGGATCAACAGCTATGAAAGAAAGCAGAAGGAGGCAGTTCAGGTAGAGAAAGAAAGTGAGCTATGGTGCAGCCCCACATAGCCCTGCCTACCCACCAGGGAGTCTGAAGCAAACATTGCCCCAGATGCCTTGCCCGGTCTGTCTGTGACGCTGTGTTTCTCTGCAGCTGAGCCAGGCCCTAACACAGCGAGCTGGATGCTGTCTGCTCACCACACTCCCTGAAGCTGGACTGTGTGCCGTCCCTGAAGGAGAACCAGGCATTTCATTTTGGGGCTGACACAGGCCACTCATATTCATTTTCTCATGTATGTATAAGGAGCAAAATTCCCCCAGATCTCTCTTGGTGAGGGGAAACTGAAAGAGGTATGTGAGTGGGACAGGTGACGCCCCTGCTGCTGCAGCTGGTCTTGGAGCACACTTGATATCCATCGCCTCCCTCCTCCATTCCCCATCCTAGGTGCTCCTTACTCCCAGGGGCCACCTCTGCTGGCCTCAGTCACGCACTCGTTATATGACCCAGACCCTCGTCCCTGGGTGACCCAGGTCTTTCTCAGTTTGGGAGTGCTCTTCTGTCCATTTGGAGTCACAACCAGGCAAGAGACAGTGGAACATCTCTGTTGTTCCAACTTGGCTCCCTCCAGGCCCACGGTCAGCTACTGTTGCCAGGAAACAGCATATATTTCCCAAAGCTGACAAAGTTCCCCTTTTCTGCCATTGAGGATAATGTGAGGTGAGGTTGGAATATCTGGAACATTCAAGGACAAGACAAGGCCCCTGGACCGATCAGCAGCAGAAACCTCTGTTCCTGTACAGTTCTGCTTTGAGAACTACAGCAGACATGGATAAAGGGTGCTCCTTGGAAGGACCTGGCTTCTCCCCAGTCAGATTTAGTTTGGGATTTACCTGATGCTCATGGTGTGGCGATGACATAGGCCGATAAAATCTCCTGCAGTTTCAGTGAGCAGTCTCTGTCTCAGTTTACATCACTCCACGCCCCCAATGAGCTACAGAGTTGGAGGAATGTTTGGGCTACATGGTGAGTGCTTTCAGTAGCCTTGGAAACCACCTTCCATTCCTGCCTCAGGACATGCCATAATTTATTCCACATGAAGTATAGATAGTTGATGTCACCTCAGGAAAGAAGCTGGTGTAGGGATGAAAAAAAATGTAGCCAGACTTTACCATGTTTGAGTGCAGCTGTCAGTGGGGGCCACAGAAAAGGCTGACCAGGGTGGACCGGATGCTGTTGGCATAGAAAGTAACCGAGAATGCTGGGGAGAAATGATGCCATTCAGGGTTCCATTTCATTTTAAAAAGTCATAAGGTACAGGATGAGGAACATGCCTCAGTTTTCTCAGGAATGGAAGGAAAGTGAAGGAAAGAAGAGAAAACAAAAGTAAACTGATACTGACTTTGGTTGGGGCAAAGAGTAATTAGGGACTTGGTTTTAGAAGATCTTTAGAAACATATACACCCTTTGATTCTGTCACTATAGGAATCTATTTGAAGGAAATAATAAGTGATGCTCATAGAAAGTCATTAAGCTATTCATGGAATAGATATTCTAATCGATTGAAAAAGTCCACACAATTAATAGCAATTAATATGTCAGTCAAGAGACATTTATAAGCTAGCATACTACACAGCCACTGGAAATTTGTTGAGGAATTCTTAAAGATCTAAGGCAACTTTTCATGATATTCTAAGTACAAAAATAAGAATAAAAACACAGATTATAATGTTAATTATGTGAATTGATATATGCCTATATACATATATTTGTAGACAAACAAGTCCAGATTTTACATTGTATTTAAATTTTGGATATGCTATGATCATAATTTACTTTTACTTATGCAACCTCCGTTAGGAAGGAAGAAACCTTACAAATAATTTTTTATAACTCTAAGAACATCTATACATTCTATTCTTTTATTTGGGTCAGTTGAAACAAGGGCAATAGTGTCAAAGTTGAATTAGCTTCCACATGTTTGATAAGTAACTTTAAGTTTTGATAACTCCCATGCAATACATAAAATTTTTCACAAAAAGTAGAGCAGCTGTTACAGTCCTAAGACCAAAAGTTGTATAATAGTTAACCATTTTGATGAGTATCAGCTCACAGCAGTATTTTTTGGAAGTTATCAATTTCATGGTGAAAATAAACACGACTTCAAAGAGTGTTCACCTGATGTGTCTCATCTGACAATGTTTAGTGTCTTCAAAGTTTGTGACTGCTTACGTTCTCCAGAGTCTCTACTCTCTAAAACAGGCCACGAAGGCTAGCTCAGTGTGTGCTTTGGTTCGTTAGAAAAGAAACTGAGGTATATTAAACATTTTAAGAGTTTATTTGAAAAAAAATCAATTGGAATCAGGACAGCACCCAACCAGAAGGAGCGCTCTGCCAATAGAAGCTCCTGGAAAGACTTAAATAGAGATGGCAAGCAAAGAAAGGAAAATATTGATTGGCTATAATGGCAAGCCTAGTTGGTTGTTTGTGATTGGTGGGCCTTAGCTTTTGATTTTTTAAGCATGAAGCATTTACAGGCTTATGTTTGGGTTTGTTTACATAGGCTGCCAAGGCATTAGAACCACCATAGTGTAATGGCTTCCTTGTTTAATTAACTCAACAAGTTTTAATGCTGATTTTTTAAAATGATGACTTACTAAGGCTGAGTAAGAGTATTGGCACTCACGCTTCCTTCTTTATATACACTTTCCTACCAATTTATCTTGCAGAGCATATTCTGGATCAGTGGCTTCTCTTGATCTCCATGCCCACCCCACTCGCCTTGCCTGGCTCCCTCTCCAATTGATCTGAGAGTCACAGTGTCTGGGCATGTCACTCCCCTCTTAGACTGTCCTGTGCACCCTGATCCACTGGGGTCCAGTCCCAAAACTGACCTGGCTGCATATTGGCCTCCTTTCCCAACCCAGCCCCCAGAGCACCTCTCCTGGTGACAACTGCTCTATTAGCCTTGCCTCGGTACTAGGTTTCTCAAAACCAGCTGATTCCTCGCCTTCCCGATCCCTGTCTAATTAGTATTCTCCCATTATTCTTGTTCCCAGCAATTTCTATGTTCCTTCAGTAACTTGATGACAACTTATAATTATGTTTCTGTTGTGGGTTTTTGCTTGTCTTTCACCAAAACTGTGAGCTCCTTGAAAATAGAGAATGTCTGACTCTCTGCCCTTGACCCAGGCCCAGGTAAACTATAGATGCACAAGTTGTGTGTGAACAATTTACACAGGGAGTGAAATAATGTGCAGGGAAAAGACATATTAAGAAATAGATGATCATGTTCAAAAGCATTTATCGCTTTTAGGTTAGATCATGGATGTAATGAGAATTAGTTACTTAGTTACTTTTGTAATCAGAGAAAAGCTTTTAGGAAAGGAAAGGAGAGGGAGAGAGAGAGAGAGAGAGAGAGAGAGAGAGAGAGAGAAAGAAAGAGAAAAGACTTCTAGTCAAGATGGCGGCATAACTAATACTCTCACAACCACATCAAAATTACAACTAAACTACAGAACAACCATCATTCAGAACTGCCTGAAACATGGCTGAATGGTAGTCCCAAAAATAAGCATATAAAGAGGAAGCCACATTGAGACTGGTAAGAGGGGTGGAGATGTGGGATGAATCACTAAGCAAATAATTTCTAATCACTGGGTGAACACCTGAAACAATATTGTATGTCAACTGTAATTAAAAAATAAACTATGATTTTTACAAAAAGAAAGTTTAGAGAAGGAGAATGTAGCAATATTCTCTAAAGCAGTTGAGTAAAAAAAGGAAAAAATATTTATTGGACTTAGCAAGTTTGAAGTCGCTATCCTTGGCCAAAGCAGTTTTAATGAAGTGGATAAGGAGAAATCAGACTGCAATGGGTTGGAAGGTAAATGGGGTCCAAGGAATGAGAGAGAGCACTAAATGTTATCATTTCAAAACTGGACCTAAGGAAAAGAAGAGGGCTATAGATTCTGGGTATGTGGAGTAAAAAGATTTAATCAGTCATGTGATATTATTCAGAACCAGGAAGACCCAGGGTGATCTCTTCTAACCCAGAGTTTCAAGGACAACCCAGTGGAAAGGGTCATTTCCACTTCCCAGTGATCAAGACTTAAATGCCAGTTTTCCTTGAAACCCGTGTCAAGGACAGAACTCCAGAAGAATAACTCAGCTATTCAGCAAACATCCAGACAGAGCATAATGGACCCAAGGAAGTCACCAGAGCATTAGATAAATTGTCTCTGGGAAAAATGACCCATTCTCACATCTGTATGGCATTTTATTCAGTTGTATACTGGTTTAATAACTTCACCTAGTAAATCATCTGTTCAGCTTCAAGTTTTGGTAAGCAGATAAAAATGTTGAATTCTTTAAAAAAAAAAAAAAATAAAATAAAATAAAGGAAAGCCATCTCAGGAAAGAAGGAGAGGAGAGGGGATTGCAGGGCCCAGCTCCTTGCAGACCCTCAGATTCTGGTGGGGGTGGGGCCCCGATGTGAAGATGAGGCTGCTGAGCTGCTTCAGGGCCCCCACAGGCCCTGGGACTCCGTGAAGAATAGTCGCGTTCAGCTGTTGACTGGCAGAGAGGTTGAGCAATGGAAAAGGATGGACACTTTGGGACTAAATCAGCCTCTTTTTTGAATAGTCACGACATAGGGAATGAGTTGCTTTCTTCCTTCTACAGGCAGGAGGCCCGGCAGCCATGAGATGGGTTAGTGAGATGCATCCAAAAGAGGACGATAATTTACATTGCGCTTCCTGGAGCAGAGCACCTTTTGGAGCTAAAATTTTCCATCAATAAAATGGTGTTCAGATTGTCTAACTGATAGCGTTGTTATGAAGAGGAAATCAGATGATGAATTTGAGGAAAGGGCATATTATGGGTCTTTACACATAGTTGGCGCTCAATTACTTACTTCAATAACTGTTGAGTGTGTTTCCCTCCACGTCCTGCGTGGTTCAGGGTTCAGGGTCTGGAAGAGGAGCTGCACACAAATGAAAGAGAAATAACATGAGACAATTTGGAAATATTGGGGGATCAGGCGGGCAAGTCCAACTCAAGAAGGAGGACTTCCACTGGTGCTCAGGCCGCACCAACGTTTTATTGATCTGGGATACACCCATAGCATAGCCCTTAGGCAGGCAAGTTCTAGTAACACACAGACTAGTCCACCCACAGGCAATTTCCAGTAATAAGCAGACTATCTTATCAATAAGGATTTACATGATTAAAGGTGGAGAGGTTGCTTCAGTTACCATTATCTAGATTAACTGGATGGTGCACAGCTCCGACCTTTGCTAGGGCTTCAAAGGTCACCAGCTTTTGGGGGTCTCTACTCTTCTCTGCTAGTGAAGATGATAGGTGGTCTCCGACAAATAACCAGGAACAAGTTTTGGGATCATCTCCCTATGAGAGGCTTGCCCTCCACAACTCTCATACACAATTCAGTTTAGAATCAGATTTCAGAGCTATTATCTTGAAGCACTCACTGGTTTGTCATTATCAATCCTATACTTCCTCATGACCCAAATTTTCAAGCTGGGTGGTTGTTTTCCTAGTTACCTGCCAATGTCTGCTTTTCGAATACCACTCAGCCATTACCGTTGCTACGTTAATTTAGGTGAATAAAACACAGATGGATTCTTTGAAAAATTTCCATGAATGCAAACAGGTTTCCGGAGTTGAATATCATGGCCTTGTTTCGGTCACTGATTGTGGGAGGATGTCGTGAAATGTCATTTCCACTAGCTGGTTTGTTTTTTTCTAGAACCCGGACAATAAGTGAAGCCTCTGCTCTTCCTTTCGGGAAGAAGACAATGGAAATGACAGTGTACGCTTGCTTGCTTGCCTTTATGTGCACATCTGGACAAATTGAAAGCAGACTGAAAGCTACCCTTTCTTGCACTTTTCTAAGGTGTGTTGAAGGTAAACATCATTTTAATTATCAAGCCAATTTCACAATAGAGGAAGGAAACTGCAGCAGCCCAGAAGGAGAACTGGCGCAAGCGCATGGTGTGGCTGCGTCGTGCCCCTGCTCCCTCCGGATTTGCACATGAAAGACAGAGGACAGAGGTGGGGTAGTGACTGCAGGCTCTTGGCTGAATCCTTTGATTCTGGCTTGAGATTCTGAACGCTCTTACAGCCCCTTGTTTATCAGTTCCACAAATAAGCAAATAACTCATCAAGACACATTATTTATGGCAGTAAATGACAGATAATTTCAGGCCAACCAGTAAGCACATTCTATTTTAGTAGTATTTCTAACATAAGCATCAACTAGAGCCCATGCCACCCATGCTTGGCAGTGTGGAGTGTTTATGGAGCACCTTTAGTAGCTTTATAGTCGTTTCATCTGCTCTCTTCTATGCACTTGGATGCCCAGGCCAGCAGTGAGGAGGGTTGGAGGTATGGGTGGGGTGGGTGCATCCAACCCAGTTCTGCAGGCACTGCTGTAATCAAGAGATTAGGTAAAGCTGGGGGGTATGGAGGAGAGGGCTGTGGGAGACAGATCACAAAAGTGAGGGGATGTAGTCTAAATGGATCTTTAAAATAAAGGCCAAGGAGACATCTAGAAAATTCACAGCTTTTGAAGACAAGAGACGGAGGTCAGGAAGGAGAGACAGAACACCTGGGGTCAGGCATTGCCTGTGGGGTTGGCTATGGGCTCCCCACAGGGAGGTGGTGAGTGGGATAGCTGTGCTCAAAACGCCAGGATGGGAGCCAGGGGTCCCTCCCCAGTCACAGCAGCTGGAAGGCAAAAAATTATACATGCTTAGGACCAGGGCCTTTTTGTCCAGCCAAGTGGGGCTCACCAGAAATGCTCTACTTGCTTTGTGTGGTGGTCTTCTTACCCAGGGGTCACTCAGGAGCATTCTTGGGCATCAATGAAGCATTGTAATATCCAGTGACTGGTGGCCCTGCAGGTGGCTAGCATTTGCATTTGTACCGACACCACTGTATCAACCCCAATGATGCTGCAAGATTAAACTGTTCCCCCACCCTCACCCACACAGTCACACATTTTATTCTTTGCCAAAGAGGTGCATTAAAAGCCTGGGCAGTACAGGCAGTGGGTCTGGGCATACATCCGGGCTCTGCCACTTACTAGCTCTGTGACCTTGGGCAAGTGACTCAACCTCTCTGTGCTGCTACTTTTGCTTCTGTAAAATGGTGATAGTGAGAATACCAACCTCAGGGCATTTATAAGAAATACATACAGGAGAAACCAAGATGGCGGCATAGGTAAACACCGGAAACTGCTGCCTCCCACAACAAATTCAAAAATACACCTAAAAGACAAAACGGACATCATCCAGAACCACAGAAAGGCTGGCTGAGAGGAAGTTCTACAACTAGAAGGAAAGAGAAAGGCGCACTGAGACTCAGAGGAGATGCAGAAGTGCAGAGGTACGGAGGTGCACGTGGCAAGGGCTGGTGACTGAGGACGCGGCTGTCTTTCTGAATCGGGAGGGAGTCACAAGCCCCCGACTGCTCTGAACTCCAGTTCCGGGAAGTCTCTGGGGACCCAGATTTATACAGGGAGAAACTGGACTGCCTGGCAGCGGGCAGAACTCGGAACTCAAGGGCGGCTCTCTCTCAAAGCTGCTTGCAGTGATTACCGGGACACTGAGACGTGGGGCCCCTTAGGGCAGGGCTGAGGATCAGCCATAGCTGCTTGCTCCGCCCAGTTGATTCCTTGAGACCCCGCCCCACCCAAGCTGCAGTAGAGGCTTTTGCATATGAATGCCCTGGTCCTTTGCAATCTGAAAATTACCTAACAAACTGCAGCTGGCCCAGACAGACCCAGAACTTCCAAGAGAAGGCCCAAGGCCCCACAGCAGCTTGCATTGCTTCACAGCTGGGCCTCATTTGGGCACCTCCTAACCCCAAACAAGGAAGGGGATGTGCAGATCTCTTCATAGCTCCTGCTGGGTAGCCTCAGGTAGAGTCTAAATTAGCACCTCCTTAGATCCAAGAGCCAGTGTACCCAGTGGTCGGAGTGTTGATCCTGTGAGACCCGCCCCACCCAAGCCCTGCAGGGAGGCTTTTGCTGGGTAGCCACAGGCAAAGGCTAGATTAGCACCTCCCTAGAGATCCAGGAGCCAGGAAGCCCAGAGGTCAGAGTGGGACCATCCAGTTTGCAGCTCCCTGGAGACATAAAGGACACACTCAGGGGGCAGACTCAGTGAGCACCAAAGCCCCATTGAAGCAAGTCTTGCCCCAGAGGGGTGTCTCCAGCACAGAAGTTCTCCCACTGCAGACACAGCTGATTCTCACAGCCAATTGGCTTGAAGGTCAATTCCTCCCAGTGATAACTACAACAATCAAGGCTTAACTACAACAAGACTGTGCACAAAGACCACATGGGGTGCACCAAGATTATTGCTGCCTCCCACAACAAATTCAACCTCCTCAGGTAATTGGGGAGGCTGAACCCCTGGGCCCTAGAGGACACTCAGCACAGAAAACCACTTTTTCAACACAGGGAAGCATAAAAAATGCCGAGACAAAGAAACAGGACACAAACGAAAGAAATGGAGGAAAGCAAACTGCTGGATATAGAATTCAAAACCACACTTTTAAGGTCTTTAAAGAACTGTCTAGAAGCCACTGATAAATATAGTGAGATCCTCAAGAAATCTAGTGAGACCCTCGATGTTGTGATAAAGAATCAACTAGAAATTAAGCATACACTGACTGAAATAAAGAATATTATTCAGACACCCAACAGCAGACGAGAGGAGTGCAAGAATCAAGTCAAAGATTTGAAATACGAAGAAGCAAAAAACACCCAACCGGAAAAGCAAAATGAAAAAAGAATAAAAAAATATGAAGATAGTGTAAGGAGCCTCTGGGACAGCTTCAAGCGTACCAACATCCGAATTATAGGGGTGCCAGAAGAAGAGAGAGAGCAAGATATTGAAAACCTATTTGAAGAAATAATGACAGAAAACTTCCCCTACCTGGTGAAAGAAATAGACTTACAAGTCCAGGAAGCGCAGAGAACCCCAAACAAAAGGAATCCAAAGAAGACCACACCAAGACACATCATAATTAAAATGCCAAGAGCAAAAGACAAAGAGAGTATCCTAAAAGCAGCAATAGAAAGAAAGTCAGTTACCTACAAGGGAGTACCCATACGATTGTCAGCTGATTTCTCAACAGAAACTTTGCAGGCCAGAAGGGAGTGGCAAGAAATATTCAAAGTGATGAATACCAAGAACCTACAACCAAGATTACTTTATCCAGCAAAGCTATCATTCAGAATTGAAGGTCAGATAAAGAGCTTCACAGAAAAGGAAAAGCTAAAGGAGTTCATCACCAGCAAACCAGTATTATATGAAATGCTGAAAGGTATCCTTTAAGAAGAGGAAGAAGAAGAAAAAGGTAAAGATACAAATTATGAACAGCAAATACACATCTATCAACAAGTGAATCTGAAAATCAAGTGAATAAATAATCTGATGAACAGAATGAACTGATGATTATAATAGAATCTGGGACATAGAAAGGGAATGGACTGACTATTCTTGGGGGGGGAAAGGGGTGTGGGGGATGGGGGAAGAGATTGGACAATAATCGTGCACCTATGGATGAGGACAGTGGGTGGGGAGTGAGGGCAGAGGGAGGGGTGGGAACTGGGTGGAGGGGAGTTATAGTGGGAAAAAAGAGGAACCAATGTAATAATCTGAACAATAAAGATTTAATTAAAAAAAATAAAAAGTTAACATTCTTTAAAAAAAACAAAATAAAATAATTGTAAACTCAAAAAAAAAGAAAAAAAAGAAATACATACAATAATATTTTTTTTTCTGGATTCAATTTATTTATTTATTTATTTAATTTTTAAAAAAATATATTTTATTGATTTTTTACAGAGAGGAAGGGAGAGAGATAGAGAGTTAAAAACATCGATGAGAGAGAAACATCGATCAGTTGCCTCCTGCACATCCCCCAAAGGGGATGAGCCCGCAACCCAGGTACATGCCCTTGACCGGAAACGAACCTGGGACCTTTTAGTCCGCAGGCCGGCGCTCTATCCACTGAGCCAAACCGGCTTCGGCTATTTATTTTTTAAAAGTATATTTTATTGATTTTTTACAGAGAGGAAGGGAGAGAGATAGAGAGCTAGAAACATCGATGAGAGAGAAACATCGATCAGCTGCCTCCTGCACATCTCCCACTGGGAATGTGCCCGCAACCCAGGTACATGCCCTTGACCGGAATCGAACCTGGGACCTTTCAGTCCGCAGGCCGACGCTCTATCCACTGAGCCAAACCGGTTTCGGCTCTGGATTCAATTTAATTAATTAATTAATTCTTTTGTACTTGGGCCTTTTACTACAAGCACTCTCTATTAACACAGGAAAAGAGTAGCCCGCAACCCAGGTACATGCCCTTGACCGGAATCGAACCTGGGACCTTTTAGTCCGCAAGCCAGCGCTCTATCCACTGAGCCGGTTTCGGCTCTGGATTCAATTTACGCATCAATTCTATTAACGCATCAAACAGATTACAAGGTGGTTCATCATTCATCTTTGACTATACCCATTACAAGTGATTTTGAAGAAGGTCCTAGGCAGAAATAGGGCATAAGTTTTACTGTAAACCTTTCCCTGAAAGTATACAAATGTGATCTATTTCTCAAATTATAAAATGAAACTTCTCCCAACTCATAGTCCAGAAAAATGCCTATCCGTTCCCAGTTGCCTGAGTCCCGTTTGTCAGATGTATTTGTCCAGAACTGAAGCTGCCAGCAGCCATTTCTTGGGGATGGTCTCATAGGAGTATTCTTGGGGAAAGATTCTTTACACACGCCAAAGGACCATGCCCCTGTGCCTCTTACTTCTACCTGCCAAAAATGCCTGCCAGCATCAAATCCCTTAGAACTCAGGACAGCTGGGTAAAAAGTGCGTACATGAAGATTTTGAAGACCAAATGATGTCCTCTGGGTCACACTTTTTCTATCTCTTGAGATACTGAGACTTTGATGGGCTGTTTCAGGATCCAGTGTCAAATCTACCTGAAATGTGTGGATCATTTTATGCAGGCCGAAATAATGTGGGGGGAGAGAGCAACTCTCCTCCTTTAATTCATATGAAAAGATGGCGAGGGTCTCTAGGTTATACCTGTTGTGGATACTTTCATTAACAGTGAGTAAATCCACGTCTGTCTGCAAACACTTATTGATAATATCACCAAGCTGACTGTTTAATATGGAGCTGTGGTTTGATATTTGGTTTTTCTCTTCCATTAATTTTTCTTCAACATTTGTTGTTTCAGTTAGCAAACTGCTAAGCACTGCATTCTGTTCCTTTTCCAAAAAATTTTTAAGTTGTTTAACTTCAGAGTGCAATTCATCCTTTTGATGTTCGATCCTCTGTCTCAATTCAAAACATTTTGATATTTGCATTTCTGACCAATTTTCAGTATCTTTAATCTGCTCAGTAAAGGAGTCAATATAGCTCTTGAGCTTCCTCCTGTGAGTAGCTGCAGCTTCTTCAATGGGCATCAGGGGGTGATCCCTGTGATCAGAGGAGACACTGCACTGGGCACACAGTAGCTCCAGGTCCTTCCCACAGAACAGGGCCAGACTCTCATGGTGCTTCTTACACCGGGGTTCCTCTTGCTTTTTCCTCTTTCCCCCCATGCCGGTAATCTGCTGAACAATCTCGGTCATGTGACACAATTGGGTGTTCATCTTCAAGCTCCTGTCAGGGCAGTGGTGGAGGCAGGCAGGACAGGGAAAGGTGCCCTGTAGACCTTCCCAGCGCTGGTGGATGCAGGAGGAACAGAAGTTGTGCCCACACTCAGTGGTCACTGGGTCTCTCAGGTAATCCAGGCAGATGAGACAGCTGGTCATTGTGCAGGGAGGTTATCTGTCCCAAGACAGTCTCATCAGTCCGTGTGATCCTCCAGGAATGAGGAAAAGTGGGAAGCTGAGGTCTGCTCAGGCCTCCCTCCCTGTGGAAGCCTGTCTCCTACCCGTTAAATGTTTAGTAATGTGAGCCTGGCCTATATATACCACTAGGAGGATTAATCTCTTTAAGACCTCACCCACCAAAGGCTCTTCCTTCCAGGTGGGACTTGTGGGAAAGGGTGGTACTAGGATAATCTTTTTTTTTTTTTTAATTCAATCTTTATTGTTCAGATTATTACAGTTGTTCCTCTTTTTCCCCCCCATAGCTCCCCTCCACCCGGTTCCCACCCCACCCTCTGCCCTTACCACTCCCCCGCCTCACTGTCCTCATCCATAGGTGTACGATTTTTGTCCAGTCTCTTCCCGAATCCCCACACCCTTCCCCACCCCTCCGAGAATAGTCAGTCCACTCCCTTTCTATGCCCCAGATTCTATTATAATCATCAGATTATTTATCCACTTGATTATACAATAATATTTATAGCTGTGTAAGTGTTAAATAAGCCCCACCCATCAATGGCTGATGATCCTGCCAGTTTTTGGATTTTTTGAAGTATCCATCATCAATAACAGCTGACACCTCCAGCACGCATGACCAGTAAGAGTCCCAGGTTGAAGATCGGAGTTCAACCGGAGAGAAAGCTGTGTTCTTTTTCATAGAGTCCCAAATCCAGGGCTGCATTTCCAGCAGCCATTTTATTCTGTCCCTGCTTCCAAGCCCGGCTGCCTCTAACCCATTTCGAAGCGGTAATTTGTCTCCACAATCTTGGGGAATGATCCTCGGCTTCCTCCCGCTATAATTTATTCTAATCACATTGGCTTGTTTGGGTTCTCTGCTGCTAAGCAACACTTACTGAACTCTTTCTCTTTGCTCTATTTTGTTCTTTTTTCTATCCAGCGCAGTACAAGAAGCTCCTTTTGAACCAAGCATGGCACAGTTCACAAAAGCAGGTAACAAAAGAGAACGAGAGAACGTGGTGGGGAGTGAGAGGGTCCCAGCCCCACACTTTGGGAAACCCTAAACATAATCCAATAAATGTGCCAGAGGCACTTCCCACACCCCCACCTAGCAGGACATACTAAACACACAGGAGGACTTAATACCGTGAGGTCTTCAGTTGGCTGCCCATTGGCAACAGCTATCCAGGCGGCATGCAGCTGAGAGGAGGGGCAGGAAGGCAGTTCTGTTTCGGTGAGAGGAGGCTTGGCAGGTGCTCAGACATGCAAGCTCAGCCCATTGCCAGCTGCACTGTCCCGATGGCGAAGCTGAGCCCAGCCTTAGCCTCTCGCCCCGTCTTCTCTGCGTTTCTCCTCTCCTGTCCCTGGCCTTGTGTGAGCAGGAGGGATGGGACAGGGCAGGCACCTGGCTCTGGAATTTGTGTGGTAGAATGTGGTGTAAAGGTTATTTCATGAGTTTGTAGGAAAGCTTTGAGACCAGGGACTGATATGGCCTCAACTCAAACGCTGCAAGGCAGTCATTTTACTTCTGGTTCTGTCCAAACTCTGAGCCAGCCACTGGAGGAGGCTATACTCACTGTGCAGCTCTCCAACCAGCAGGTGAGCTGAGTGCCGCCCCTCCTTCCAGAGCACTAATGGGGCTGCTTTCCTCAGGGAAAGACACCGCTGTGAGGTCATAGTTGTTCTAATATTTATTTTCACTTAGAAGGTCAGCACCAGGAGCCACCTAAGGGCACTCACTCACAATGTTTTGGTAACTGGTCAGATGGGTTTGCATCTTCCCCAGGACTAACCTTGTTTCCGGAGCATCACCTGACCTATCTCACTTGTCTGTAAAACAAGAAGACAGGAAAGTTCCGGGCCTGGGCAGCCAAGCAGAAGGCACTAGCGCAGTGGTTCTCAACCTTGGCTGCACGTTAGAATCACCTGGGAAACTTTTTAAAATCCTGAGTTCTGGGCCTCATCATTAGTAACAAAGAAACAGAATTTCCAGAAGATGAGGCCCAGAAATCAGGATTTTAGAAAGATTTCCAGGTGATTCTAATGTGCAGCCAAGGTTGAGAACCACTGCAGTAGCATTTTCTGCCTTTCTAATGATGTAGCAAACAGTGCTGGGAACCAACACAGCACCTTCCCCTGCATGGGGTCCGGCATCTCTCTGTCTTTGTTTTTTAATCATAAACATTTTTATTTATATTCATCAATATTTACCATATCAATAATTTAACAGTGGATGCTTTAATTCATTGAAAAATAACTAGAATGAACCTATATACATGGTGCCATGAATAACATTTTAATGAAAAGAATTGTATTTTCCAAAGTAAAAACAATAGTGAGAAGAGTGTCACTGTTTTACATTTTTACAAATGTCTTGAACGCTTTTCTGAATAGAAGGCAGCTGGATTCTCATATCAACTTCTGCATTTAGTCAGTTGCAATTTATTGTTTCAGTTGAAATATGCGAAGAAAATCCAGCTTCACACAGATAGGGAGTTGGAATAGGGAGAAATGTCTTAATGAACTTTTTTGAGAATTGTGGATTGTCGAGTTACACTCCCTCCACGTTCTGCGTGGAGTAGGGTTCGGTACCTGAAAGAGGAGCCACACAACAAATGAGAGAAAAAGACACGAAATAATTTTGCAATATTGGAGGACCAGGCGGGCAAGTCCCGAAGGACTTCCACCCATGCTCAGGCTGCTCCAATCTTTTATTGATCTGGAGTAGCCCTTAGGGTAAGGAAGTTTCAATGACACACAGATCAGCAGACAATTTCCAGGAGTAGACAAAAGTATCTGATTAACTCATCAATAGATTTCCGAGTGTAGGCAGAGTAACTGATTAGCTCATCAATAGATTTCCGAGTGAGCCGAAACTGGTTTGGCTCAGTGGATAGAGCGTCGGCCTGCGGACTTGGGGGTCCCAGGTTCGATTCCGTTCGGGGGCATGTGCCTGGGTTGCGGGCACATCCCCAGTGGATGTACAGGGGGCAGCTGATCGATGTTTCTCTCTCATCGATGTTTCTGACTCTCTGTCTCTCTCCCTTCCTCTCTGTAGAGGATCAATAAAAATATGTTTAAAAAAAATAGATTTCCGAGTGTAGGCAGAGTATCTGATTAACAATAATCAACAAGGATCTACATAAGTATCTAAGGAATTAAGGGAACTAAGGTGGGGATGCTTCAACTATTATTACCTAAATTAACTGAGTGGTTCCTATTAACTGGGTGGTGCACAGCCCTGACCTTTGCTAGGACTTTCAAGCCCTGACCTTTACTAGGACTTTCAATGGCTACTAGCTTTTGGGGGGGTCTCTGTCTAAACTCAGCTAGTGAAGACAATGAATGGACTCAGGCAGTGGATATTTTTCGATACTACACCAAAACTAGTAAGAGGTCATTTCTTAAAGATTAGTTACAATGTGGAATCCGAAATACTTCAATGACAGATACCTCTCCCAAGAAGACCTACAAACAGCCAACAGATATATGAAAAGATTTTCAACCTCACTAGCAATTAGGGGAATGCAAATCAAACCTACAATGAGATACCACCTTACACCTGTAAGAATGGCTATTATCAATAAGACAAGTAAATAAGTGTTGGAGAGGTTGTGGAGAAAAGGGAACCCTCATTCACTGTTGGTGAGAATGTGGACTGGTACAGCCACTATGGAAAACAGCCTGGAGATTCCTCAAAAATTAAGAATAGAGCTACCATATGACTCAGCAATTCCTCTCCTGGGTATGTATCTGAAAAACTAAAAAACATGTATTCGCAAAGATATATGCACCCCTATGTTCACTGCAGAACTATTCACAGTGGCCAAGACATGGAAACAACCAAAGTGTCCTTTGATAGAGGATTGAATAAATAAGATGTGGTACACATTCACAATGGAATACTACTCAGCCATAAGAAAAGATGAAATGCTGCCATTTGTGACAACATGGATGGACCTTGAGACTATTCTGCTAGGTGAATAAGTCAGGCAGAAAAAGCTAAGAACAGATAGGTGTCTGTCATATGATGTCACTCATGTGTGGGATATAAAACTGAAACTTGTGGACACAAACAGCAGTGTGGTGGTTTCCAGAGGGAAGGGGCTAGGGGTATAGAGGGCCTAATATATGGTGATGAAAGATGGTTTGACTTTAGGTGGGGACACACAATGCAATATACAGATCTTGTAATATAGAAATCTACACCTAAACCTATATGATCCTATTAATCAATGTCATTAATCAATGACAAGAAATTTAATAAAATAAACACACAAAAACCTTTAAAAAATAGAGGAATTGTAGGTTTAGAAACCTCAAAATGCACTCACAAAATTAACCTGAAAGGTGATATCCAGCTCTAAGGTTTTTTCAGTGTCTAAGTGTTAAAGGAATCATGTCAAAGCTAACCCTCTTATACAAGAAACCTGTGTAGAGTGAAGACCTCTTTTCATCACTGGTAGCTTACAGCTGATAGTGAGAGCTCTCAGCAAGTGAGTAGGAGCCAAGGTTTAATCATTATCTGTGCTGTGCCTGATCAATGCATAGGTCTGAGCAGGGCAGGAGGTGGCTAATGGAAGTCACCTAGATGCTCCTGAGACACCATGTGGTCCCTCTTCCTCTGTCTCAACTCTTGACTGCCACATTGAGCAAGAGGGTATTGATTTGGAGAAACAGGACTCAGTGATATGAGGGAGCTCAATTTGGAGGATTTTATTTTATCTTCAGAAGTAGTAGTAAATCTTTTTTTTAACGGAGTTGTCTATCGGGGTTACTGATAATTATCAAATGAAACTTTTAAAAACATAGGTCGAAATAACCCTTTGCATCAATATTTCTACTCTCCCCCTCAGTCCCCTGTCCTGTTATCCTAAGCAAGAACTTGGACCAAGGGGTCCGGACCATATTTGCCTTAAACAGGTCAGACATGGAGCCAGAGACTAGGAGAGTAGACTCAGAGACAATGTGGAAAAATTGTGTTTGTCTTCTTACATTTCAAATCTGAGATCACTCATCCTACAATACCTTGTCATGTCCTCACTTCAAAGGCCTTTTTAAATGAGGCTTTATCACTTTTCTCAAAGCCATATGGAGTGTTTCAAGAGATTACACAATGACAATGCAATGAATATTTACTTAGGTGTTCATGTTGCCTCTGAAAATGCAAAGTTTTTGTTTTTAATTGTTTCATTTTTCTCCTTTGTTTTTTATAATTATTCTTGGTGCTTTCACACATATAGCCTCTCAATTTTAAAGAATATTGGGTGAACTGCCCATTACTTAAATTATCCTCTCCAAGGCAAAGCCCTGTGTCTGAGTTTTTCTGGGTTGGGGTTGGGGAGGTAAAGTAATTCAATTTCTTTTTTTGCATATAGTTTCTTGACATGTTAATAAAACAATCCTGAATGATGAATAACACTCTTTTCAAGTTATAATGTATATATGTCATAGCTGTAGTCATTAGTGCCAAGTGAAAATGAGGGCTAAATGGAGATTTTAGCCATAATTCCATTGTTGAGTTCCTCAGGGGTATACATTATACTTTAATAAAGCAATAACTTGGGAGAATTTCACGATTTCAATACATTTTGGTGTAGTATTATTGCTTTAGAGAAAATTTAATTCTAAAGATCTTATTTCCCATTCACACATCTGAAAATATGTTTAGAATTATTACTTTTATTCTCAAATTTGGTTATCAACTTTTAATTATTAACCCTTATTAGCCATATTACTAAAACCATGTGCTTTATACATACCTCGGTGCCTCTGTCCTTGAATTCTCTGGCCCTTAGGAGTCAACTTCCCCTTTACTATCTAAGCAAAATAATTGGTCCCTGATCTTACATGAAGTTTGGTCCCTTCCTAAAGAGTGTCTTTGAATGTCCCGGGTTGTGGTTACGGTTTTTCCTGGTTGTTACTTGTTCTTTCTTCAAGTGACTTCCAGTTGTTTGCCTTCCAGTTCTGGCCATGCATGATGCCACTATATCTGTGACTCTCTTCATTTAACCTCTGTCCCAAATACTGAACCAGTCCCATTCCCTTAGTCCACAAAACAGAGCGAGTGAGCACAGGTTGGTGTGGAGACTGGGAGGTACCACAACAGAATTGTAACCCAGAACAAGAGACAGTTTATACCTCTCTAGCCTCATGATTACTGCCTGCACCCTTAGAATCCTCCCCTTCTGATGCTTTTTCCCCTCGAATGCCTCCTCAGGGGTAGTAAGGATGGGCGGTGTGCCTTCTACTCATGTCTTTTCTCCCCACAAAACACCAGAACCCTTAACTCCCTGTTTATGGGTCTGTCCGTGGAAATCCTAAATCTCTTACCTCATAATCATCCTTATAGTTAGTCTATGGTAACTTAAAATTTTTTTTAACCCTAATAAAATGAACATTGTCACAAGTGTCTGCAGTTGGACTACTTTACCAAGGTTCAAGACCAGCTTATACTGTATGAGCAAAATTGCTCATAAAAATGGTTCCTCCTAGGACAAAATGAAGTCGAGAAAGAGAGAGAGAGAGAGAGAGAAAGAGAGAGAGAGAGAGAGAGAGAGAGAGAGAGAGAGAGAGATTGAAAAGAGAGTATTATTATTTTTGTGGGGATTGGCAGGTTCAAAATCCACAGTCTAGCTAGAGATTCAGGTAAGAGCTGAACTTACAGTCTTGAGTCCAAAGGCTAGAAACTTTGGCAAAATTTCTATATGCTGTCTCAAGACAGATATTCATCTGTCTCTTCCTTGGAGACCTTATTCTTTTCTCTTAAGACCTTCAATGATTGTATGAGGTGAACTTACATTATGGAGGGTAACTTCTTTTCTCATAAAATACCTTCAGAGCAACGACTAGATTGGTGTTTGACCAAACAAATGGGCACTGTAGCCTAGCCAAATTGACATATAAAGTTAACCATCAACATGATCTAGACTTCCTCTATCACAAGCATTTGGGCTAGTTTTTGGCTCAGGATATGGTGTCCAAAAAAAATCAGGGGTCACAGGGATTTCTTCCTAGTAAGGGCAGCAGCATGGGAAGTGTCCATATCCAAGGATAGTAGTGTGTGGTTGGTGGAGGGGGAGGGGGTTCCAGTAGAGAGGCTCAGGGGCCAGGTGTTGGGGATGGCAGCTGGGAAGGCAGTGGCAGTGGGGAGGTATTCACAGGGACAGTTTGTGGCAAAATTCTGGTCTATTTCCTTGGGTGTGTAAACTTACACACCCACGGGTTCTCCAGCCCCCGAGAGATACTTCGAGCAACTCAATATCATTTACTAAATTTCTCTGAATTCGTCAAATTTTATTTCTATAATTTCCAATTGATTCAGGACGTCATAAGAAATTGAGCCTGAAAATTGTTTGTGATATTTTGAACTTGCTTCTACGGATGTCCGGTGAATTGGATAAGAGAGTCATTTTATTGTGGGGTGGGGAGAACTCAGATAGAGATAGAAATGTGAGCTGATGGGAATGCAACTGAGGGAGCCATGTAGCGGGGATGAATGAGGTCATGGGAAGATAGCCCAGGCCACTGGGAGTGATTTATGATAGAAATGTAAAGGCAGAAGTCTGATCTCCAATTAGCCTAACATCCTAAACATATATTTATTGTTGAAAGTATTATAGATGACCCCCTTTTTCCCCATTGACCCTCCCATCCCCCGGCCCCTCCCAGCCTTCACCACACTTTGTCTGTGTCCATGGGCTATCCATATATGCATATACGTTCCCCAGTTAATCTCTCCCCACCTACCCCCGGTGCACCTTCCTTCTGAGACTCGTCAGTCTGTTCCGTGCTTCTGTGTCTTTGGATCTATAGATCCAGAAGCATGGAACAAACTCTTGCCATCCTCTTGATTCAGGACAGACTACTTTCTGCATTAGAGTAAATTTTGCACCCATTTCAACAGAAAGAGTGAAAGGAAATCCTAGCATATAGAAGCTCATATGGTACTGGCTTCTGCACAAAGCAGATGTGATTTCTGGCTGAAAAATCTAGAGAAAGAGAACTCCCTTAAAATAGGTTAGCCATATTTTCAATGCCCCTGAAACATACAATATAATTATTTCTTCCTGCAGATATATATATTTTTTATTGCTCTGGGTACAGTAGTGCTTTAACTACTTACCTTCAAATACTCATGTGACTCTGATACAAAAACTACTACTATGAGTTTTTCCATCTTTTGTGAGTTTATCAGAGTTCACAAGATTAATTACTTGTTCAGATACTACAGAGAGGACAATGCGAGACAACAGCAGCAGAATTAACTGTCATCCTTTGAATGACTCAGCCCTTTGTATTTTCATGTAACTTTGCAACACATTTTACTTGCTCTTCCTCCCAATTTCTGTAGTGAACATTTTTTCACACTTGGAGTCAACCAGAGAAAGTGCTAGATGCCCAAGCCTACACGAGTAGCATAATGATGTGTTAAAATAACAAGTTGTCGACCCTGAGCTTGGCAGATATTCTTCACCTCTCACATAGAATAGCTAATTGACCCAGGAAGAATTTAGCTTGCTTCTGTTAGACATAATAAATCTCCAGAAACAATAAACAGTGATAACCAGATAAATCAAAACTGTTAAAAATGAGAAAAATGGGAGTTCAAAACATTATATCAACAAGGAATCTTTGCAGATGGATAACTGAGCCAGAGGAAAATGTTTGAACCAGTTACTATGAAAATAGGGGAAACATAGCAGCCTTATCAGACAGTGTTTAGGTGAGGTGAAGGGGTGTCACTGTGGTGTCTTGGTCTCCAAGGTGAGGAAGGTGGCGCTGTGCTTTTATTAAGTAGTGGTGGGGAAAGGACAGGGAAGGAAGGGGAGGGAGGAGTTAGAGCAGAAGGGTTTCAGGTATGGACAGAGCTGGACAAAGGAGATGAAGCTGGGAGGGGATTCATAGACTGGGTTAAGTCGGAGGGGTCAGCAGCCTGGACATTGTAATGAGGTAATGAAGTAGGTGTAGTGGAAATAATAGAGGGATGGCACTGCAGGTAAAGTCAACACACTCAGAGGGAGGCAAAATTCAAGTTATGGTTCAAAAGTGGAGCAGTTCTAAGTGGTGACAATTCTCAGGTGTCTCCACAGTGTGAAGGTGAATGAGGAGGAAGAGCAAAGGACATATGAAGTCGGAAGTTAGGGAACGGAGAAGCCAGCTTGTTGGCTGGCTGGCCTCATGCACATACAGAACACCCAGGATGGTAGATGGGGATGGAGAGAAGGTTCTGAGCCATGTGTCTTTGGGGTGGAACCAGAAGGTGTTACTAATTGCCTGCTGGTAAAGTTATTTCCACTCCTGTGTCAAGTTGAATTGGTTAGTAAAGGCTGCCTGGAGTGCTGTATTCCCTAAATGGGCTTTTGAGATTGGGTCTACCCATTTAACGACAACAAATTTAATTGAGCACCTACAACGTGCAGGTAGTACATTAGATATTGAGGATAGGATGACAGCATCCCAGTTTCTGCCCTCAGAGAATTGAGAATCTAGTAAGGAAAACAATTAATCTGGTTATTCCAATAGAGGTGGCAATGCCATAGCAGTACAGGTCTGAAGCATCCCACCTGGTCTGGGTTGGTGGTGTCTTGGATAGCTCCTTGTAGAAAGCAATGGCTGAAGATTTGTGGGGGTGAAGAGGAAATGGACAGGTGATGTTTGCACTGGGCAGGGGAGGAGCAGTGATATATTGTCTTTCATATATTTTTAACTCATCCAGAAGTAGACTTCTAACCAGTTTTCAAGATATTTAACATGGTTTGGAGGTGTCTTGTAACTGCCTCTATCAGTCAGTCAAAATGGGAGTCTGGGGTAATAAAAAATCAATGGCAGGACAAACTGGGGGGAATGTAAAATGGTACAGCCACCCTGGAAAACAATTCGGTAGCTTCTAACAAACTAAACATACAACCACCATCTGACCCAGCAATTGCACTCCTGGGCTTGTATTCCAGAGAAATAAAAACTTATTTTTACAGTCGAAGGGGTCTTTCAGCCTTGTAATCAGGCCTTTCAAGAATGAGCAGCCAGGCCTGCTATCTTAACTCTTTTCTGCACAAAGGCCAATAAAACTCTCTAGATATGGAGATAGTTGTAGAGATATATCATATTTACACATATTATATATATAATTCAGAGCTAGCATGCCCTTAAAGGCCTCATACAAAAAGGCCAATGGCGGACAGTGGTCTGTGCTGAGGGCTGGGCAGTGGAGCAGGATGCTATGATTCTCCTGTCTGCCGAGGGGCTGTGGGAGACCCTCTGCTCCGAGGCACAGGCGGTGGAGGTGGTTAGACTATTAGGAATGAAATCCTAACTCCGCCACTCTAGCGATGGAACCTCAGGCAAATTATGAACCAATATCGAGCCTCAATTCCATCATCTCTAAATGCAGATAATTACTTCCGTAGGTTATCATCGTACAAATTAAATGAAAGGAGGTGTGCTAATGTGCCTGGAACATTGTAGGCTCTCAATCAATGCTTGTTCTACCAACCCTCGGAATGAACTATGGTTTCCCGGGGAAAGATTTAAGTGTAAAATCATGATATGTTAATTAGCGGACCAAATTCTTATACAAAAGTTGAATTGTATGCTACATAATATGTTTGTGTAATCTGACATTTTTGTGAAAATAGTTTTCATTGTAGCATATTAGTCATGATGTAGAGTTAGACCATTAGGCTATTTATTAGTTGTAACTAGAACATCTCACCAATATATACATATATATTTTTTATTTCTCAGCTGAGGATATGTTTTTTTCATTGATTCTAGAGAGGAAGGGAGAGGGAAAAACATTGATGTGAGAGAGGAACATTGATTGGTTTTCTCCTATACATGCCCCAACTGGTGATCGAACCCGCAACCTGGGTATGTACCCTGACCAGGAATTGAGCATGCTACCCTTCAGTGCATGGGACAACAGCTCTAACCACTGAGAACACTGGCCAGTGCCCAATATTTTTTAAAAAATTACATATATTGACATTCACACACGTTTATTGAAATCTTGGATATTCATGTGAAAAACTATTTTAACCAAGTATAAATCACTAGAATAATAAAAAAGCTCCTGAAGGTTCCTGATATATTAAACTTATAGAAATCAATTGTTTTTCTCTTTATCAGATTGAAGTGTTAGAAAAATAAAAAAGGGTTCCATTTATTAAAGTGTCAAAGAGGATAAAGAATCTAGGAATAGAAATAGCAAAAGATGGGTGTCTATGTAGCAAGCTAGACGGCAACTTTAAATTTATTTAAATCAATGGAGAGATTACTCTTGAGTTAGAAGACTCAATGTTGATATATAGACCCTGTATAATTCTAATAAAAAAACTATGAGAACATTAAAAAACTTTTGACAGACTGATTTTAAGATTTACATGGAAATACAAAAGACTAAGAACAGCCAAGACAAACTTGTAGAAGTAGAGGAGGTAGAATAACTGGTCCTATGAGGTACTAGGAAACAGGTATAATTAGTAATAAGGGAGATGCTGTTACAGAGATAAACTTGAATTAAAAATTCAGAATAGAGGGCCCAGAAAGATGCCAAGGCATCCATTGTCACTTGATGTGTGTGTGAGAGCGCGCAGGTCCTTTTATCTCCTTATGAGGGCACCATCCTCCCTAACCTAATCACACCCCAAAGGCCCCACCTCCAAATACCACCACATTGGAGATAAGGGTTCTTACTAATAATTCCATGTTTCACTCATATTTAAAAAACATTACTTACTTGAGAACATTCAATATACTTACCCAGTAGTTTTTTCACCAAGGAACGGTGTGCACCCCTGAGACACCATCATTATGGAGCCAGAGAGCCCCAAAGGTTTAAAAATCAGGGTAATAGTTTCAAAACCACTATATTCCTATTTTTTTCTCTCAGTAGAGTGAGAAATAGCTTCCCATTACCATCCATAGAACATCTTGGAGACATTTATTGGAGTCTCCTTAGCACCCACATTTTCATAAAGCATAGACCACCCCTTATTTCTAGATTGTTCTCAGTGGGCCTGTTTCCTTCCAGTCATGTTTGGCCCTCTCCTCGGGATACATCACATCTTCCAGTTTTGCTCACTGCTGGATTCCGGAGTCAGGGCTCTGCCCACACACCAGGGTGTCTCAATGTCACAAACACCATGCCTCCTTCCCCCACACCTGTGTGCTAAGAGTTCACTGAAAGATGCTTGATCCCGTTGACAGCCTCACCTACTCCACTGTGGAGAACCAGGAACGATAGAAGTAAAAGACAGCACATTTCAGGGAAATATTAGGTCAAACAGTGGGCGCCTGAAAAAATGAACAAGTAGGTGCAATCAATCTTCTGGGTCTGTTCATCTGTGGCTTTCTGAGAATTTGGCTGCCTCAGGCAGGCAGGGGTGTGAGCAGAATCTCTGCCAGTTGCTCTTGCTCCCATCTGCCAGGTTCTCTCTGCTTCTCCCAGGTGCTCCCAAGTTGCTGTTAGAAGCTCTAGCTGAGCTGAAGCTTGACTGAAATTAATTTCATTTGGCAAATTTAGATGCCTGGGTGGTTCCGCCAACTCCTCTGCTAAGGATGAAAATACTGTGTGATGAGTTATTGTTCATGGTCTCTTCTAACTAATTCTGTGACTTTGGACAAGTCCCTTTACCCCTCTGGGCCTCAGTTTCCCTACCAGTAAAATGAAGGATTGGAATGGGCGATCTTTCAATTCCCTCCTCACTTTAAAGTGCTTGATTTTATGAAGCGGCTGCCCTGCGCTTTCTGCAGCAGCACCCTGAACAGCCCATGGGTATCGAAGCAGCAAGCCTGTGTGACAACTTGAGTTGGGTGTCAGTTTAATAAACGATGGGCTTGACGGAGTCGACTGGTAAAAGTCCTTTCCTGCGCATCTACTCCTTGACCCTATTGCTCTTCTCCCCTTGATGACTCTGAGTGCAAAACTATCTATAATCCGAAACTTTGAAAATTATTTCGAACTCACCGTTTGCTGACATGCTTCCCTTTTAAAGCAGCCATAGTAGAATTTTCCTGTAATAGAGCTTAGCTGTTGAAAACTGCTTCCTGGATTGAAGGGATGATGACCAAACGCAGGGTTGGCCCAGACCACAAAGCCCCCAGGTGGCAAAGAGAGCTATCTGGATGCATCCCTGAAGTCACCACCCCTTCTCAGAGCTGAGGAAGGGTTTTCTAAACCAGTAGATGGCCCAGAGGCCAAGGCCATGAACCAGGCCCATTTGCATTAGAAGACACGTTCTTTGTGCACAGCCACCTGTCATTCGAAAATGTTAACTTCCATATGCTACCTGTGTAGTAATAGAGTTTGACGGGGAGAGAAAGTAGCAGATTCCACCTCTATGAGTGGAGATGAGGGCAATCAGCCATGTTGCTCCCTAATTTTTCCAACCGAGATAATCTCTCACCATCCCTTCCTTTCCTCCTGCTTTAAAGGGCTCTTGGTTTTGTGTTATAATAGTCAGTGTAGGGCTTGTGCTCAACTCAGAGGCAATGAGCGGCATTTGAGAATGGATTAAATCTAGCCTCATCCAGTCAACCAGAAGAAAAGCTCATTGTATGTCTGTGACTTGATTTTGGACAAACCTCGGCCAGCTCCCCCAGGGGTGGCATTTGCATTTGGGAACACGAGAGGTCCTGCCCACCAGCTGTCTTGAAGGACTTGCCTGTGTATCCTTCGTGTCTGTACAGGGTTGGCCAACTTGGTAGAAAGAAGAGTTTTACTTGGTGGCTTGTGGTGAGTGACAACTGCACATTTCACCCATTGTGGGGGTGGAGAGGGAGAGGGAGGGATGGCCATGTATTTTGCTTTGGCATCTTGGGAATTTGTGTCATCTGCTTGGTGAGTCTTTTGTTCCGTCTTTTACCATCCAAGGGTGAAAGCACATTGAAATAAGAAGTCTGAAACTGATGGTTCCAGCAGAGGGAAATGGGTGTGAGGACAAATAAAACCCGTTGGGGATAGAGAATCACGTTGACAGCTTGTCATGATTTGGAGAACTGAAGTAAGAACTTTGCAATCCTCCTTCAACCCCCTGAAAGCTTCCAGCAATGCACCTAAACGGAAAGCAATGTTTAATGGCTTGCAGACATGCCATTTTTCACTGCAATTTTGGTGAAAGCTACTCCCTTGATTTATTTTTATTGCCAGGAATATAGAGCTTCGATAAAAAAGCACAGTCAGGACAAAGATATAAGCAGTGAGTCTTGCAGTACTTAACTTTTCTACGGTCTTTTGATGTTCTCATGAGAAGGTCTTGGTTGAGAAGGAGTGCTGGGGTCCAACCCCAGCAGGTCCAGGGGTCCCCAAAGGTGTGGATGGAGTTGGCGAAGAAGGAATGACACGGAGACAGCCTTCAGTTGATCAGCAGCCTAGTCAGGACCTCTAGCCAGGATCTCCAGCCAAAGTTTTGGTCGGGACCTCCAGCCAAGTTCTAGTTAGGATCTGATGTTTATTGTCTTGTTACATCTGTATTTATACCAGTTGATTTTAATCCTGTCAATTTCTATTGCAAAGGTTAGGGCGTTTCTTATCTCCATTCCAGGGAGTAAAGATTATGTAGCTTAAGCATGATTGTTTGTAGTTAAAGTGATTAACTACCCGCCTGGCACTTAGTTAAGGGGTTGTAGCCCCTCCCTAACCTCAGGGAAAAATCCCCACCTGGGGAAACAACCTTTCTCAGAGAGGTGACCTTGGTTAAAACACATGGTGCTAAGGAGAGTAAACATATTAAGAACAATATGCTATATATGCCAGGTCCCTTGAAACATATGCTGTGCAGATGTTTCTTTCCTGCAGCGACTGTGTCAAGCAGCAAGGATGGACCGACTTCCGGCAAAGGAGAATATTCTTGGCTTCACGAAAATGCAAACATCCTAGCCCAGACCCAGAGTCTTAGGCATTGGTCATGAGTCCTGGCCTGGGCACTTCCAGCTCCGTGCTTGTGGCCAAACAGCAGTCACTCTGTCTCCGAAGGTGACAGCCCTAGGTCGGCCGCTAGCTCAGTATTGTTGTGTAGGCTGTGATGTTCTATGCTATCCAAGCAAAGTACATTAGTATTAATTTCCTAAGTTACAAAGAATTTACTTTTCCTATGCTCATCAATTTTTTTCTTTTTGCTAAAATTCTGAAAATGGTGCCCACAGTATTTGCTAATAGCTCTTGGGTTGTTAATGGTCCGTCTCTCTACAGTCTGCAATTGTCAGCTCTCCATGATCATTTTTCAAAAATGCAATGAAAAAATTTTTCAATGTAGTTTCCTTCAAAGTTGAGAAAATGTTTTTTTCCTTCTCTGTCTATTTATTCATGTTGTCCTACTAACCAGTAGCCACTGAGGGGTTTAAAGTGCAATTTAAATGGTGGTACCATATTTCATGTGTTATGTGCAGTGATTTAAAATAATTAACCCCAATGAAATACAAAGGTACATAAATTTAAAGAAATATATGCTATTTTGGACTTTCCAAGTCACTGCCTACAGCCCATTACTTGGGTTATTGATGATTGATTTGAAGTCATTTCTCTACACTTGAAAATGATATCTTTAAAAAATTTTTCTTCTATAAAATTAGGATAAAGGGTGACGTCATGTAAATGAACAGGCATCACAATGATGATTACTAATATTACATTTCACACCAGAAATTAGTTTTATTCCTCTCTAAGAAGCATTGATTTGGAATTTTGGGATTTATGAACTTGAAATGACTTGGTGACTCTAGGCATGTTTTTTTTGTTTGTTTTTTGGGGTTTTTTTACCTTAAAACTTGGAGGGAGAATCACATTGATGTGATATAAAATATAGTAAAAATTATGACTAGTTCACCTCCTGTCTACACATAAAAAGACTGTATGTGAACTTGAGAGAGGAAGACAGGCACACCAACTGCTCACCTGGGTAGTTTTGTACAATCAGTTACTACCTATGGTTGACTGTCTACTGTGAATGATTATCAGGTCTGCTTTTTTAGTACCTTATTTCTAAACCTATCTTAAATTTTTGCAAACTCCCTTCTGTGGTTCTCCTGGAATGATCTTCCATTCACTCAGTACGGGAATATGCTTGATAGATGCCTTTGAATAACTCCCCGAAGACCTTTTGGAGGCTAGTAAATATTAAGTGGGGCTTAGAACAAGAAACCAGGTGAGGCTGTACCTCTATCCAAATTCTAGGAGTTTTCATTTGGCAAAAGAGAAAGAACACCCAGGGCCAACATGTGATTTCTAAGTCGGCTTTAATCACAAGAGCTATTTTTCTGCCTTAAATACTTTGACCTTCCCACACCCCCTCTCTAGGGAGCTCAATAGCTCCACATCTTTTCTGGGGCACATCTTTTAGAACCACCATTCAGAGAACAGGCAAAGGGTGAGGGCTCATACATTTAGATTAGGCTTTTCAAGTGGTTGCTATCAGCCTCTTCTCAGAGAAAGATTACTCATCATCCCCTGGGGACCCTGCTGCTTCCTCTGCCGCCCGCCGTGCAACATTTACTTTCTGTCTTCATGGCTGAGCAAGCAGTGTGGGCTCTGATCTATGGGTGCCTCCGGGTTTCCAGCAGAAAATTCCATGTGTGGTTCTCTATAAAACCCACGCAACCCGTGGAGACCAACAGAGTGGAAGAAATCTCTATTATTATGTGTTTAGAGTTAATTTTTAAACAGCATTTCTATTATTTAGCATTCCTGGATTTTCTGCTCAGAATTTATTCTGATTTCCCCACATTTGTTAAGCTGGGAGAAAGAGGAAAAAAAACTAAGCTTTTAATGTCTAGAAACTGTTCAAATCCTTTTGGTCAAGCTCCCAGATAAAACTTCCAGGGACAGAAAGCCTTCGTGGCATTGTACACTTGGAAACAGACTGGGGAAATCCTTGATTATCCTTGTACTTAAGGTGACAGATGTCAAGGAAGGCAACAAGGACTATTGGAAATGTTTGTTTGGCATTAGGGGCTCATGAATCCTGTCTTGCAGTTGAGACCAGTGGTTCCCAAAGTGGAGTGCACACAGCATTAGGAAACTGTGTAACACGCACAGTCTTGTGCTCACCCTGGAAATCTGAATCCTGAGATCTGGGTGCAACCTGGGACTTTGCACATTTAGCAAACACTCCAGATGCTTCTGCAGCAAGCCTTCTGAAGGCCTCCAGAAAACATTGGTCTAGAGAACCGTGTACCAAATATCTATACATAGAGCAGTGGCTCATGGCTTAGGGCTTTTCAGATTTTCTAGAACAGCTTTATATATGTATTGAGTTATACTGAAATGAGCTTAGTTAGTCAGATTTAAGTTCAGCTGCTGGTTTTCCACCCTGTGGCGCTCCTGCCCCCTTCCTTTCCTGTCCTTAGCTCCCTGAGCCCAGTCTCCAAGGGCTTCCTTCTGCTTCCCCCATTTCTCTGCAAAACCCCTATTTTCAAACATTCACTACTTATCACACTATTTTGTTTCATCCCTGCTGTGTGACAACCATTAGCCTGGCATTGGGATAGGTGCTTTATCATCCTCCAAACCTCTTCTCACAGGTACTGAATGGCTTACATTGTTATCTTCAACTTATTGAGCAAGAATTTAAGGCTGAGGAGCTCAAAATAATAAAGTGCTAAGCAGAAGAGCAGACTTCTCAGGAACTCCAAACTCCATGGCTTTTCTCTCTCGAAAGAAAGGTCAATTAATATTCAGGGAGATAATCACTGGGTTCCAGTGTTGGAAAACCTCTGAGACAATCAAATCCAAGCCTATTACTTCAAATATGGGAAACTGAGGCACACATTGGTGAAATTACTTTTTAGCTCACTTGAATTTTAAACATTAGACCAGTGGTTCTCAACCTCCGGAATGAGGCCCAGAAATCAGGATTTTAAAAAGATTCCCAGGTGATTCTAATGTGCAGCCAAGGTTGAGAACCCCTGCATTAGACTCAAACCCAAAGTCCACATTTTTTTTACACACTATTTCTTCATTGCCTCTTAAATACTTTAATTTTTATAAATTAGGACCAGTAAAGTTGAGGATGAGTAACACCTGTGTTTACTTCATTCCAGTAATGATGTATATAGGACTAGGGAGACAAGATAATTTTGCTCCTATTTTCAAGATTGTACAAGCATGTCAACAGCTTTAACATGAAAGAGAAATTGGAGGTATTTCTATAATAGTGGGGAGAGGGCTATATTAGTTGGGGAGCTGTTTATTTCCAACAATTGTAAGGGGAAAATATATCACTTTTCTGTCAGGAACTCAGTTTTCTCCCTATACATTTTATATTTCTGGTTGCAAACCTCATTTTTTTGATGAGCCTGTGATTTCTATAGATCTCATATGTCTGAAACCCAGTACATTTACCTTTGTAGTTATGCACTGCTTTTGTGGGCATCTTCACATATGTGCACACACATGCAGTTTCCTGGAGACTGCCTTTATCTTCCACGGGCATGAAGCTCAAATACTCAAATACTGGCAACTCTGATCTAAAAGCAAGAGGCTTTCTGGGTCCTCTGTTAAAAACAAAAGAAAGCAAAACCATCCCTGGTCAATGTGGCTCAGTTGGCTGGAGCATCATCCAGTACACCAAGAGGTCATGGGTTCAATCCCCGGTCAGGGTGGGTTTTGGAGGCAACTGGTCTGTTTCTCTCTCACATGGATGCTTCTCTCTGTTCATCTCTTTCTAAAATCAATTTTTAAAAACCACAAGTAAAATGAAAAAAATAAACAACAACAATGGTGAAAATCTTATTGCTCCTACAAGGTTCATTAGTGCACTTATAAGTGGTTCAAGTAAAGACTGATGGGGAGTGAACTGCCTGGTGCCAGCTTGCTGATCCTAGTGATACTAAGATTTGTGGTGCACTTTGTCCCAGATTGAGTTTCATTGGCCTCCAAACTCAAACCTTTAATGGTCTCCTCAAGCTGAGTTAAATTTCAGCCATGAGTCATGGTGTTGCATGCATGTGTGCACATGTGTGTGCGTGTGCGTGCCTGTGCGTGCATATGTGTTTGTATATGTGTGTTGTGTGTGTGCATGTGTGTGAATGCATGTGTACCACTGAAGATAGTTGAAACTGCCTATAGTTCCATTTCAAAAGCCAGGAACAGTCTTCAAAATATGGCATCTCCTGGGTGATATTGCTGATTGCCTTTCAGTGTTCAAGTAAACTTGAATTTGCTGGGTAGGCTGTGTTGGCTGGTGTCTGTAGGCTTGGCTCTGGACTGCCTGAAATCATATACTTGCTCCATAACTTACTCGCAACATAACCTTGGGAAATGGCTTAAGCCTTAACCAATCACTTCCTCATTTTCCACAGCTGCAAAATGGGTATATTTTATCGCCTATCCAATAAGATTATTGTAGGACTAGTTGAATGAGCGATAAATTATAAGTACTTGGAACAGTGTGTGGCATAATAAGTGCTCAAAATCTAAGTATTATTTTTACTGAGAAATATCAGAGTTGATGTGGACAGCCAGCCACTAAAGATAAAAATTAAACTAGACCAACATAACACCTAAGAGAAATGTTATGTATTCTGTTAGGCAGGCATCTGAGAGGTAATAGAAAATGCCAATGTTGATGGAACTTCTCCAAGGTCAAAGGAAGAAGAAGAAATGATGACTGGTGACTTCACATTTTTAGCCGCAGTCACAGGCACTCTTCATTGGCCAAGGGAGTGGGAGTTGTGTGATATCAATATGTCAGCAAGGGCCCTGGCTGGTTTGGCTCAGTGGGTAGACCATCGGCCTGCTGACTGAAAGGTCCCGGGTTCGATTCCTGTCAAAGGCATATGCCCAGGTTTCAGGCTCGATCCCCAGTAGAGGGCGTGCAGGAGGCAGCCAATCAATGGTTCTCTATCATTGTTTCTATCTCTCTCTCCCTCTTTCTTCCTTCCTGAAATCAATAAAAATATATTTTTAAAAAACTTAAAATTGATTTAAAAAAATATGTCAGCAAGGAACCAACCTCAAGTCTTAGAGGAGCTCCTCTGGGCAGAAAGGGCCTTCACACTATACTCCTGCAAGCGCATTGTTCACATGGTCACGGTGGCCTCCTGAATGGGAACACTCACTTCTTTATTTGAAGTCAGTATGTATTTAAATTGATATCCCACAACAATTAACCATATTAAATATGTCACTTGCACTTTTTGAAGTAATGCCATTTAATTAAGCAGGTCTGTTCTATGGAAGATCAACTTCATTATCTGGACAGCATGTCTTTTCTTCACTTCCCTAGAAGTTTTTTGGAGTAGCAGACATATTTTTCAGCTGTGGGAGTTATCTAGTCGCTAAGACTGTATTCCTGTGGGTGCGTCCATCCTGCATGTGTCTTGAGGTGAAGCGAAGTGTGACACCCAATTCTTGTCCAGGTGCTTTGCTTTATCTTAGACTTGGCCACTTTCTCTTCATCCCATTTGATATAATAATTTTCTCAGGTTAATGTCACTCGGGAACTTCAGTTTTCAAGTGAATGCCATTTGTGGGTAGAATGGCTCCATAATTCATGATTACTATTGCAACAGTGGGACTCTTTTTTTCTGGGTGATTGCTGCTTCTATAACCCACAAAATTATGTATGGTCTTCCACATTTTTGGAATATGTTTTGAAAGGAAAAGGTAAGAAACTTTAAGCAATACATTTCATCACCTCCCCCACCCCCCGTTTCACATGGGGACCACGTGATACAGCCAGGTGGTGTGCTTCAGGAAATTATGATAACATCTGCATTTCTTTCCCACATCTAGCACTTCTCTTATTCAGTGTGCCAAGAATATATAGGTTATAATGATAAAGTTTTAGTGCTCAGATTGAGCATTTTATTTTTCTTCTAATATTATACAAGAAAAATTAACAACATTTAAAAATCACCAATAGATCCTTAAGGACTTAGAATTTTGCCTGTTCAATGAGAGAAATCAGCAGCAAAATGATGGTTTGACTAACTTTCACGCTCAACATCTTTTTTTTTTTTAAGGATAGTTTATTGATTTTTAGAAAGAGGAAGGGAGAAGAGAGAAGCATCAATGTGAATGGCTGCCTTCTGCATATCTCCTAAGTGGGCTGGAGCCCACAACCTGGATATGTGCCCTGACTGGGAATCAAACTAGCAACCTTTTGGTACACAGGACTACACCCAACCAACTGAGCCACACTGGCCAGGGCCACACTCACATCTTTTTTATACTCCTTTGTATTACCTTGACTAGCACACTGATGGCTAGCACAGCAGTGTTTTAACATATTTATTGATTAATTGATATTAACCAGCTTCAGTTAATACCTACATATTTCCTTTAAATTCCCGTCCTCTAGCTCCACCTCACTGGTTATCATCAGAGCATTCACCCAGGGAAAAAAGAGACAAGGTCTGAGGTTGCTGTAGCACAAGAAGGAAGGATGTGGGGCGAGGATAGAAGGTCAACCTTATCCAGTTGGGTCACCTGTATGCCTTTCTCTGGGTTTCCATTTCTGTGCTTTGAGATTTAGTAATAGATGTTTCCCTCAAGGGTCTTTCCATACCTCGCTTTAAGTAGTCTGTTTTAATATTTCTGCTGGTAGTGAAGCCAGCACATATGAGATATGATTTCGCTCATGATTATTTATGCCTCGGGCCTATTTTAGCTTCTTTTTTGCCTCTATTTGATGTCTGGAATGTTGTTTTCTTTCTTTTTATGCCTCCCGTTTTGATTTATATTATGTGGTTAGATTTTATATGTCCATTTAGGCTATCTCAAATCCTTTCTGAGACAAGTCAGGGAATAATTAAAAAATATATTTATATATAATCACAGTGCCTTGAATGATTACTTAATCTCTCTGTGCTTGAACATCCTCTATTTCCTCTGTTTCTGAAGCTAATTTTATTTGTATAGCTACACACTGTCACTGCTATGGATATTTATGTCCCTGAAAGAGGGATTTATAGTTTTAGAATGCTCTTTCTAAGTCACTTGGAGGAAAAAGATATTTCGTTTAAGAAGCTTGCTGCTTTAAGATTATTTCTTCTTTGAAGTATACAGTATTTTAAAACACCTTGCTTTAAGCATATAATTTCTTTAGTTTCATCTATTTGGCAGGAGCTGTTGTCCATTCTCTTTTCTTGTTTGTTTTCTGTTTGTAAGAAGTTTTTATTTGCAAAGCAGTTGCCAGAGTAATTGGAATGCAGTGACCTCTTGGACTTGGACCATATTAAATATGTCACTTGGACTTGTACACATATGATGGGCTAAACGCTGTTTGAATGATCTCTCCTCCCCCCCATCCCCCAGGAGCCTTTTAAAATGTAAACTTAAAGTAACACTGACCTTGAGTGTCAGCCAGTATAGCTGATGGGCTCTAACATTTTTACTTCTGTAAACAGGCAGTTAGCTTCCTTGAGGAGAAATCATTTTCTGGATAAAGAAGCTAATTGGGGAGTTAGCAGTTTATTAGGAGTGAAAATAAATTGTCATTCATAGCTAACTGGTTTTGGCTCTGAGCTCCTTCCTGGCCTCCATATCCATAGGCCAGAAAAGGATGAACACTGCCCTCCACCCTGGAGACAGAGCAGCCATCCAAGGAGGGGGAGGAGCATGGGCAGAGCCTGTGTCCTCAGGGAACAGATAATTCCTCCAGAACCTGGGTAGCCTGGCTCCAGCCAGACACCTAATCATGTAAACCCCAAATTAGCAAATACTTTCTCAGGAGGAGTAATTTTGTAAGTTACTCCTCAGATTTGAGAAAAATCCAATCATATACTGCTTCTTTGGAAGGAAGAAAAATCTCCTGGAAAAATAAATAGCAACTCTCAGAAGTTTACCTGAGTTCAGGCTCTCTGACCAGAGCCTTGGTGAGCCTGGGAGCGAGCCACCCACTCCCCAGCCAGATGGCCTCCTTGTTGGCTTGCGGGGCCAGGACTAGGGTGAGGCACTTGCCTGGCCAGTGAGACGTAAGGAGGGTGCCAAAAATGCTATCATCAAGATAAACCCTATTTTATCTCAATATTTTTTAAAAAAAGAAAATTAATGCAAAGAAACCGGACAACGAGCACTCCGGTGTTGACTTATGTGGACAGATGATTCATTAGGGCCCCTGCCATGGGCTGACACCTCATGGCCCCTGGGAACCCTGACTCGAGCCTGCAGGAGGATGGCAGGAAACCACCCACATGACTGAGGTTAGTTTCTTTCGCCTATTTGGTGGGGATGGGGGCTCAAAATAGTAATTAAATGCATTTATTAAAAAAATAACCCCGTGTAATGTTTCTCACATACTTTAGTGTGTGAACTAAGGTTCAGATGCATTAGATTGTACAATCGTATTTTGCCAATACAGAGTTTAACATAATTGTCTCTATTCTTGTCACCTGACAGCAAGCTTCCAGTTCACATTTTTAGGAATTAAATAATGTTTAATATTAATACATTTATTTATGTGTGCATATACCATAATAATAGTAATAACAGTGTTGTAGGCAGTCCGACAGACATGCGCAGAGCAAGGATGATGGGCCTGGTACAGAAGGTCACCAGGGTGAAAAGCCCGCAGGTGCCTAGCAATGGACAATCAATTGGAGGGTGGGACCTTGTCCCCAGGCTGACTTTTCCTCCCCTAGCATATGGCTGGTCAAGCAGTTTGGAGCCCCTGATCTTCCCTCCCTAGAGATAACATCTAGGCCTCAATTGTATTCCAGCTCTAGGCCCAGAAAAGCAACAAAGCTGGCCACTGCTGACAACAGGACCAGCTGCATGAAATAATGACCCACTGCCCTGGTGCCTGCCAATCAATCAGTGAAGACTACAACCCTGAATGGACACACCTGGAAAACTACTGAATATTCTATTAAGACAGTGGTTCTCAATCTTGGCTGCACATTAGAATCACCTGGGAATCTTTTTAAAATCCTGATTTCTGGGCCTCATCCTCCGGAAATTCTCTTTCTTTGTTATGGGGTGGGGCCACAACATTAGTAACAAAGAAACAGAATTTCTGGAGGATGAAGCCCAGAAATCAGGATTTTAAAAAGATTCCCAGGTGATTCTAATGTGCAGCCAAGGTTGAGAACCACTGTATTAAGATCTTTCCCTGGGACCGCCCCTAAAAATCTCTGCCCTTAAAATCTTTAGGATGGAGGACCCAGTGCGCTCTCCCTCTTAGGAGCATGCCCACGCCTTTCCCTTCCTCCTCTTTACCTCCTCCTCCCCCCAGGCACGTTACCATTAGCTTCCTTACTTCCAAGCTCCAAGGGCCCTTCCTTTACCTCCATAACTCATTTTCTAAACTCATTTCTCCTAGGAATTACTTTTTATACCTCTGTAATTTGCCCAATAAATGTTCTCTTACAGCAAGCATGTCAAACTCTCAGCCCACGAGCTGCATGAAGCCCACAAGTATTTTTGCGGCCCAGCCAATATAAGGGTATGTAAGATATGTTTTAATAAAAATTTCGTAACTTAATTTTTACAACATCCTGTTATACATAATTATTAATAACGAGCTACAACATTCGCTAATGACTGATTACTATCATCGTGTTGCATTCATTTCCCTTACGCGCCTTATGCGCCTTACGCACCCGCACGGTACGCGCCTTACGCGCCTTACGCGCCTTACGCACCCGCACGGTACTCGCCTTATGCGCCTTATGCGCCTTACGCGCCTTACGCACCTTGCAGGCGCACCATTTCTCTCTACTAATAGTGGCAGCGAATATTCTAGCAGCCGATTGCCAAGTCATTTGTCTTGGACTGACTTGTTTGGTGTGCGCAACAGGAAATATTTCGCTTTCGGAGAACAAGAAAAATGGGTTTATTTGCGTTACGCTTATTAATTTGTGCAGTTATTCAATGTCTGGTAAGTTAATGTTCAAGAAAAAATATTAATTTTTATTAAAATGTTCTATTATTTTATGTTAACAATTACTCACTTATTTCAGCCCTTTGTATTCAGCATGTCTCTATTGAAACAAGCCTACGTTTCTATGAAAATTGAAGCTTTTGTTTTTTTGCGGCCCACAGAAACTTAAACCTTGTTTATTTGGCCCGTGTTAGCTTTTGAGTTTGACATGCTTATCTTACAGTTTGGGTCTGGACTTTGAATTGTTTCCTAGCCAGAACCAAACTACCCAGGTTGCTGAGCCCAGGTGTGGTCTGACCCCCACCAGTCACACACGTGGTGCTGTTCCTGCAATGAAACAATTTGCTGTGGACTGAATATTTATGTTATCCCAAATTCAGATGTTGAAGCCCCAATGTGATGCTATTTGGAAGTGGGGCCTTTGGGAGGTAATTCGGCTGTGAGAGTGGCGCCGCCATGAAGGGATTAGCATTCTTAGGAGAAAGGAAGAAAACTAGCCCTTTCTGGTGCCTGGAACATGGACTTTCTAGTTCCCAGAACTGTGAGAAACAAACGAAATGTCTATTGTTTAAGGCTTAAACTTTAAGCCACCCAGTCTATGGTCTTCTGTTACAGCAGCCTGGATTCACACAAGAACTTTGAAAATTATGAAGTGCTCTACATGAGTAAGGTGCCAGTAGCATATTAATATTACCAACATGTATCTTCCAATGAGTGCCAAGGTTTATCAACATTGAGACCTGCATCTGGAGGAAATTTGGGTCCAGGAGAAGTGGATGCATGTTGGGAACACTGTGACAATTGTGCAAAGGAGGTAGTCATTTCAGTGTGCTTGAAAGATAGGTGATGGGGTTGGGACAAGTGGTTGAGCTGGGAAGTAATGAATGGGATTAGGAAGACTTTGTTCGTCAGCTCTGTCCAATCAGATTAAGCTAAAAACCCTGAGACATGAGTTCCGGAAGATGTCAGCAGATGCAAAAATAAGGTATGCTGCTCACACTTGCTATATATTTATTTTCCTATTTTGGCATAGTGACCCTCCTGACTACATTTCCCAAGCTTCATTTTGGGGCTGAGACTCCTAGTGTTCTCTCATCAGTCACCAAATTCCATGGTCTGTGGGTTTATAAGGAGTTTGGAGCACATAGTGCCTGGCTGCTTTGTAAAGCAATGACTCAGAGGAACCTTAAATTATATGCCACTGTGGGAGGAGATGAAATTGCTTACCTGCTTGGTGGGAATGTGGGGAGCACTAATGAGATGAGCTCTTTGAAAGGAATATTGCTATATAAATACAAATCAGGGCTGGGATAATTGCCTTAGTAGTTAAACAGTGACAGGTATATTAGTGTGACATTATAACTGTCTATAGCAGTTTCCCAAGCCTGTTGTGTTTAGCCCACCTTCATGATTTTTGTTATAACTGGATACCATGTGTACTATGATGACCAAATAGTTTTAAAATGGACCCAACTAATTTTTAAGTCTTCACCTAGAAAATATAAAAAATCATATAACAGTAGGAAAAATAGTATAATGGACCTTATTTACCCAGAACCAAACTTCAACAACCAGTAACTCATGGTCAATTCCATTTCGTCCATATTTTTGTTCACTTCTACCTTCATATCCCTCTTTCCTCTGTATTCTTTTGAAGTAAATTCCAGACATTATAGTGTTTGATCCATAAGTAATTAAGGTTATATCTCTAAAAGAAGTGGTATCTTTAAAAATTTATAATCATAATAGCATCATCAAATCATCAAACAAAAATTAACAGTAATTTCATAATATTCAATAATATTAAGTTTTCAATCAGTGTTCAAATATTCATAAATAGTTTTGGCAGTCTTTTAAGATCTAAATCCAGAAAAGCATATTTGTTCCAATTGGTCAATATGTCTCATAAATTTCTTTATTCTATAGGTTCCCACTTCCCTTCTTTTTCCCTTACAATTTATTTGTTGCTAATACTTCATCATTTGTGCTATAGAGATTCCTTTAGCCTGAATTTTGCAGATTGCAGGACCAAGTAAAGATACTTTTCTGTCTTCTGTACTTAAAATTACTCAGCTATCTCTTCCACCCCCCAAAATGAATTCTTACTAGGTGGTATGTGCTTTCAACTGTAACACTGAATTTTTATTAGTATCATTATTAATTCATGGATTTAAAATTTTTGACATGTTCCAATCTATTTTAATCACCATCATCATCATTGTCATCATCACCATCAAGGCTCAAATTGGTCTTTTTGGAGCCACGTTTGAGTCCTTCTGACATGACCCCGATTGTCCTACCTAGCTTCCTTGCCTTCTGGTGGGAAGATATTACCATGGGTATTTGGGTTCTAGAGGTGATCATAGCTGCTGACTTGCTCACTGTTTCTATGCCTTTTTGTACTGAACATAATGACAAAGACAAAACTTTTCTTGAGTTTATATTGATATTTTCAACTAAAGATTTTAGAACTAAATTTAGAACTAAAGATTTTAATTGGATCTCATGGATGTAAAATGCCTATTTCTCTGTTCTTATGCCAAGAATATAAATTTCCAGTGACACTAATGCAATAACACATTTGTGTGTTCCCACAATACACATACAACTGTCTCAGAAAAATAACAACTTTACCACCAACCATATGATTATTGGAAACAGCTGCAGATTTTGTTTGGCTGATCTTTTATCTTTAGGATATATTCCTCTAAGGATACACACAGTCAAATTACTAGTTGTAAAGTTTTTTGAAATAATATCTCTCTGTGTGATTATGCCAGTTAGCTGCTGTACATTTAGGTTCATTTTACTTAATTTGGCTCTAAGATATTAGAAATGACCTTTTCCCTTTAATTAAAAAACTTTATATTTTGAAATAAGTATAAATTCACAGGAATTTACGAATATAGTATAGAGCAGTGGTTCTCAACCTTCCTAATGCCGTGACCCTTTAATACAGTTCCTCATGTTGTGGTGACCCCCAACCATAAAATTATTTTCGTTGCTACTTCATAACTGTAATTTTGCTACTATTATGAATCGTAATGTAAATATCTGATATGCAGGATGTATTTTCATTGTTACAAATTGAACATAATTAAAGCATAGTGATTAATCACAAAAACAATATGTAATTATATATGTGTTTTCCGATGGTCTTAGGCGACCCCTGTGAAAGGGTCATTCGACCCCCAAAGGGGTCGCGACCCACAGGTTGAGAACCCCTGGTATAGAGAGTTTGCATGTACCTGTCACCCAGTTTCCTCCAATGGTTTCACCTTATATAATCATAGTACAGGAATATGACATTGATAAAATGTATGTGTATAGTTTAATGGTATTTTATCACATGGGCAGATTTGTGTAACCACCATTGTAATCGAGATAGTCCATCCACAAAGATCTCCCCCATACTATTTCTTTACAATTATACTCACCTCCTCTTCCAACTATGCTAATCCCTGACAATCAGTAATCTGTTTTCAATCTCTATAAATTGTTCATTTTGAAAAATGTTGTATAAATGGAATTATACCTTATCTGAGCTTTTGTATTGGCTTTTTAAAGACAGCTTAATGTTCTTGAAATACATACAAGTTCTGTGTCTCGATAGTTAGTTTCTTTTTACTGCTGAGTGCTGTTCCATGGTATGGATATTCCTCCGTTTGTTTAACCGTTCATCTACTGAGGAACATTTTGGTTGTTTTCAGTTTTTATGTGTTTTCCGATGGTCTTAGGCGACCCCTTATGTATAGGTGTTTGTGACATAAGTTTTCATTTCTCTGGGATAAATACCCAAGAGTGCAATTGCTAGGTTGTATGGCAAGCATAAGTTTAGTTTTTAAAGAAATTGCAAAATCATTTTGCACAGTGGCTGTATCATTTTACATTTTCACCAGCAATATATGAGAGACCCAGTTACTCTGCATCCTCACCAGCATTTGGTACTGTCACTTTCTCTTTAACTGTCCTAAGAAGGGTGTAGTGATATTTCACTGTGGCGTTAATTTTTATTTCCATAGTGGCTAGTGATGTTGCACATCTTTTTATGTGCTTATTTGCCATTTGTGTACCATTTTTCGTGAGACATATTTTTACATTCTTTGCCCATTTTCTAATTGAACTGTGGTTTTACTGTTGAGGTTTGAAGGGAAAGATATGAGTCCTTTGTTTCCAAATATTTTCTCTCAGTATATAGCTTGTCTTACCATCTCATAATGTATCCATCGGATAATCAATGGGTCTGGGCTGCCTGTCACTACTTGAGCCAATTCAGCAGAGACAGGGTTGAATCTTATATGAGCGTGTATTCCAATAATGCTGGCAGTCTGGGAGAGCAGCTGGTCATCCACAAAAATCTGCTCTCCCCCCACCATAAACCAGCTGCTTATATTGGAATGAACATTATATGGGGAAGCAGGCAAAAGGTTATGCCAAAGGACAGTTTACAGGTAATGGGCTGGGGATTTGCAAAGCCCTGCGGGTATGCAAAGGGCTAGGGGTTTTCAAAGGGCCAGTTCCTCTGGTTTCTGCAACAAGGTTGTTAATCTTTCCATGATAATAGGCAGCTCCTGGAAATAGAGAATGGGCCCCATGTTCTGGTGAGCTCCCAGGTCCCATGTGCAACTCCCAGCCAGGTTAGTATGTGCTTTCTTTAATTAGAACAAAACAATCACGGTTAACAGAGCATGATTAATATTTCTTATAATTATAGCTGGTCCCCAATATTCTATTTCTGCCCCTAACAGTAGTAACAGGATCATTCATAGAGCAAATATTTTCCATTTAAGTCCAATTTATCAAGATTTTGTTTTAGGGGTATGCTTTTGGTATTATGTCTAAAAATTCTTAATAGAGCCCTAAGCCCTGACTTTCTCCTGTATATCTTCTAAAATCTTATCGTTTTACATTTAAATTTATGATCAAGTTTGAGTCAATTTTTGTGTAAGATGTGAAGTGTTTGAGGTCCTTTGTGTGTGTGTGTGTGTGTGTGTGTGTGCGCGCGCCTGTGGATGTCAAATAGCTCTAGCTCCATTTATTAAAAAGTCAATCCTTCCTTCATTGAATTGCTTTTACACCTTTGTAAAAAATCAGTTAGTTGTACTTGTATCGATTTATTTCTCAAGTTTCTATTCTGTTCCATTGATCTTTGTGTGTACCTCTCAGCTAACAGCACACTGTTTGATTGCTGTGACCAAACAAGTCTTGAAATTGAGAAGAGTAATTCCTCCCACTTTTTTAATTTTCAGAATTTTCCTTACTAGTTTATTTGCCTTTTCATATAAATTTTAGAATAATCTTATCTACATCTCTATATGAATATCACTGCCATTCTGATATAGATTGTTTAAACCATTATATCATTTTGGGGAAAATTGACATCTTTACTTTGTTGAGTCTTTCAATTAATAAACATGGCATGCATCTACATTTATTCAGATGTGCTTTTTCATTATTGAAAATGGTATTATGCTTTTAATGTCAGTTTCCATATGTTCATTGCCAGTATATACTAATAGAAATACAATTTCTGTATATTGATCTTGTGTCCTGAGACCACACTGAACTTACTTATTGGATTTTGTGGGGTTTTTTTTTTTTTGTGTGTGTGTTTTCAGATTCCTTGGTATTGTCTATGTAGACCATTATGTCACCTGCAAATAAGGATAGTTTTTTTCTTTCTTTCCAACCTGTATACCCACACCTTTTTTTTGCCTTATTGTTCTGGCTAGGACTTCCACTATATTGAATTACAGTGGTTGCAGTTGACATCCTTGTCTTGTTCCTGATCTTATGGGAGAAGCATTTATACTGTTTGAGTTTTAATCAGCTTATTCAATCTATTGGTCTATGTTTTTTTTTCCAAGTTTTGGAAATTTCAGCCATTAATTCTTTGAGCACTTTTCCAATTCACCTTCTTTTTTCTCTCCTTCTGACACTTTCATGATAAAATTGTGGGATATTTTGTATCATTTCATCATACCCTGAAGCTCTGCTCGTTTTTTTGTTTTGTTTTTAATTCTATTTCCTCCCTGCTGTTAGGATTAATTAATTTTTATTGTTCTGTCTTCCGGCTCACTGATTCTTTCTTCTGTCATCTCCATTCTTCTGTGAATCCATTCATTTTTTATTTTAATTCAGATACATTGAAAAGTCACAGGTTCAATTCCAGGTTGCAGGTTTGATCCCTGGTTGTGGCGCGTTGCGTATTAAAGGCAACCAATAGATGTTTTTCTCTCTCCCTCTCCCCTCCTCTCCGTCTAAAATCAACAATTTAAAAAAGTTTTAAAAATACTTCTAATGTCAGTGCCATCTTATTGTTGGCCTCTTTTGTTTATATATTCTTATTAATTTAAGAAATTTCTTGTTCTTGGTATGGTGAGTGATTTTCCATTGAATCCTGGAAATGATGGGTATTATGTTATAAGGTTCTGATCTTATTTAAATCTTGTGTTTTAGGAGGTTTCCTCTGTCCCTGCTCCATGGTTAAGGGGGTGTGGGATTGCCTTGCTACTACCAAACGGAGGTGAAAATCCAGGTTCTCCATTCAGACTCTGTTGACATCTGAGGAAAGGGGCTCCTTGTTATGGCTGGGTGGGGGTGGAAGTTCAGGCTCCCAACTAGACCTCTTTTGATAGCACCATGTCCGAGGGGAGGAAAACCTATTACTTCTTCCCTTGAGGCAGCCACATGATGAAGGGATGTTTATTAGTGCTGAGCAGTGATGTGAGGTTTATCTTCCTGACCTTGGAATGTCACAGTGAGAGAAGTGAGCCCTAACTGTGGGCATTCATGTTTTTACTGATTTTTAGAGAGAGATAGAGAGAAACATCAGTGTGAGAGAATGGTTGGCTCCCATACATGCCCTGACCAGGAATCGAACTCACAACCTAGACATGTGCCCTGCCTGGGAATCGAACCTGCCACCTTTTGGTGTAAGGGACAACGTTCCAACCAACTGAGCCACCTGGCCAGGACCAGGAAGCATGGATATTTAAGAAAATGTCTGCTGCAGTCTTGTGGTGATATATTTTAAGAAATCAGCATATGTGCAATTGCCAAGTTAAGATTTATGGTAATTATAACTGCATTAGAAATTCATAATTAAACAAACACAGAGAAATTAAGTGTTGTGAAACTCACCCTGAATGATTGAGCTACAAATCCACCCAAAATTTAATTTGATGTTTCTGTAATAACCCGACTTCATGGGACAAATTCTTAATTTGTTTAAGCCCAGAGTAATTTGTAAATGTCCTCATAAGAAGCAGGCCTCCATAATATTCTTTTTCTCATTTTCCTGATTTATTTATTAAACTTATTTATTTAAAAAAAATCTTGCCCAGCTGGCATGGTTCAGTGGTTGAGTGTCAACCCATGAACCAAGAGGTCACAATTCAATTCCCAGTCAGGGCACATGCCCAGGTTGCGGGCTCAATTCCCAGTGTGGGGCGTGCAGGAGGGAGTCGATCAATGATACTCTCTCATCATTGATGATTTTATCTCTCTTTCCCTCTCCCACCATTTCTTACTTCTTTTCAGTTGGGTCAAGTTTCTAAACTTTCTAAATTTCCTACTAATGAAAAGAAAATAGGATTCCACCGAGTCTCTATCTACCTACTCTGGGACTTCTGTGAGGATCAAATGAGATGATGCATGGGAAAATGCTTCACAGACATTTGCTTAAAGTGTGAAATGTTTGCACCTGGCTGTAAAGCAAGTTGTGTTCCTGGGCTGAAGAAACTGCAAGGAGGCTAGTCGTCACTAGGGAGAGGAAGCCAGGCATTGCTACATGATATCATTACCCGGTGCTCACAGTGACCGTTGGAGCGCATTTTGCACCATAGGGTCTCAGCAGCATTGGCTGCGATTTGGTGGGGTGTTGCTCTGGGTGGTGGCAGGGCCTGTGTCCCACTTGGGGGAAGCTGAGTGTTGTTTTGTGGGCACCAGGTCTGTGGTGCCAGTGTGCATCACGGCAGCTCCTGCATTGAGCGTCTGCCCCCTGGTGGTCAGTGAGCATCATAGCGACCGGTTGGACGGTTGGACACTTGGCATATTAGCCTTTTATATATATAGATAACTTTGTGATCACATCAGCTAATGGCATAGCTTTAATCCCACAATCTGTCACCCAAAGTAATATTTATTGATAACCTCTATATGTTGACCTTTGCACATATTATCTCATTAACACACAATAACCTTGTAAAATTATTGTATTGATAAGACAAGAGGCTCCTGAGAAGTTATGTAACTTGTTCAAGGTGAGTAAAAAGTAGTTGTGTTGGGAAGGAGGTAAAGGAGTTGAGGAGGGTGGGGCATACTTTAATTTGAAATATTACTTTTGACACTAAAGAGAAACAGTTGTATGTAATTGCTGGGAAATTAAGGATTTCTCTCTGTAAATAATACTTAGCAATAACCTCAGAGCTCATTTCACTAGTTAAAAGGGGATAAATTACTTTTTAGAGGTGGATGATAGTTGCCCAATATTAGGCTGCTATTAAGCTAATTGCTTTTCTGATGTATTAAATGGTTATTGATTCCAAAAGGTGAGCAGTTTATTTCCTGCAGACCAGTCAAATAAAACCTAATATCTTTAATAATAATAATTATTATTATTAAATGTATATCCATACTGGAAAGAGGCTTGTTAGGAGTGGGATCTGAAGCTGCTAGGAGGGTGAAGTGCAAGAGAGGAATCATCAACAAGAATAAACTAAACATTAATCCTTCATGGAAACCTAGCTACCAATTAAACAGCATAGGTAATTCAATTGTTCAACAGATATTTTAATTTTTGCAAGCTATGAGTTTTCAGCTTGAAAAATTATCTCTTGAATTATTAATGTGCACAGAATTGATGTACTGAGTTACCATAGAAATTACCTTCAGTGCTATGCATCACCCTAAATGTGTTTCATAAGTAAAAATATATCCTAGCAGCTACATAAATCCATGTTGCTTCATAATTTAAGACTATTCTTTTTTTCATGTCTTTGATAAAGTAAATTCCCTGAAAGGCACTCAGTTTATACATTAAACAGAATTAATGTTTCCTGGTAGCAAATATCACATTAGAATTCTATTACTTGGATTTTGGATTTTGTTTTTATATTTCTTTTTTTCACCTTACATCTCTGAGACTGCTTGAAGCCATCCAGTTCATCCATCCATCCATCCATCCATCCATCCATCCATCCTTTAATGCATTACATGAATTAAGCACCAACTACACACAAGGCTTTGTGCTAGATAGGCACTCTATCCTTATAAAAATAAATTACACACTATACCTCTTATTATCAAGTTTTCAATCTACCAATAAAAGTAAGATACACATATACATTACGTATATAAGAAAGTTTTTGGTAACTACCAGGAGGGTACCTGTGTAAAATGTTGTTGGGAGAAAAAAAAATCACTTCTGAATAGAGGCAGAAAATTCTATCCAGATATCTCATACTTAATAGGCAACAGTTTAAAGACACTTTATTATAGATTGTTAAGGCCCATCACAGCTGTCTGTGCTTAGGAACATGAGACAGCACTTTAGCACTCCTTTTGATGGCCATTTCTTGTTGAAATCACCAACAAGAAACATGCTAATTAGAAAAATGTGACACTAAATAGAATGTGGGAAGAACACTTGTTTACATTATGAGAAACAAGACATTATTGCCTTGTTCAGCCTCAGCTGGGAGTGTGTGCTTGGGATGACTCGAGTTTTTTACCTCTTTGAGCATGTCTGCAAATGACCATAGAAGTTCTGCAAGTATTGATTTTGGAGTTATGAAAAAGTATTAGCAAGTAGGTGGATTTGCAAGTTCAATATCTGCGAATAATGAGGCTAGACTCTAGTTTCTGATTTTTTATGACATGAGTCCAAGTTTTTGTGGTACATTTCATGAAGGTATATAATCAAAGTAATCAACATATAATTAGAGTTCTGTATCTCCTAGTACCGTGGTTGGCAAACCTCGGCTCGCGAGCCACATGCAGCTCTTTGGCCCCTTGAGTGTGGCTCTTCCTAAGCCTTAGGAGTACCCTAATTAAGTTAATAACAATGTACCTACCTATATAGTTTAAGTTTAAAAAATTTGGCTCTCAAAAGAAATTTCAATTGTTGTACTGTTGATATTTGGCTCTGTTGACTAATGAGTTTGCCGACCACTGTCCTAGTATAAGGCCTTGATTATCATTCAAATTCTAACAAAGTTTCAAGGCACTTTCAGCTCATGTTAGTGTGTGTTTGTAGGAAGCACTGAAGGACCCTGAAGGTAACAATTAAACCTAGGCAATGGTGAGCTAGACCAACTTTGCCTTCTTTGTCATTTCTCCTGGGCCTGATGTGACTTCTGGTTGGGTCCCTTGGAGTCTCTTCATCCCAAGTCTTACAGGACCTTCTTGAGCAACAATTGTGGTCTGTCCCACAATATAAAATAGAAGTAACATGATCAATTCCCTTTTTTGCTCTGATTCCTCTCTCTGGAAATCACTATAGTTCCCACAAGAAACTATTGTTTCCTAACTCATCCCCATTCTAAATTTCAAAACATCTAAACATTTCCAAGTTTATTTCATTTGTAACACAGCCAACATTTTTTTCTGAAAGATCACAAGCTAAATACTTTATTATTTTAATCATCTTATAATGTCATATTTCACCTTTCACTCTCTCATTGTACATTTGTCTTTCTACTGGATAGTCTACTAAATAGTCAATAGTTTAGAAAAGTTTGATTATTTTTATCTTTGATCTATATGTATGAATTGGTTAGAGATACCTTTATAATTGTTATTAAAAAGTTAAATAATAAAGTTCAATGAGAGACAGAATGCAAGTGTTGCAGAAGAAATTTAAGGAGGTGGGACAAGAAGGGCCAGAGCCTGGGATGTGAAAATGAAGTTAGGAAAACAAATTTAAGGCCATGTCAACACTGAATGAAAAATGTGGAAAGTTTACTAATCAAGGCCACAAAATACATTTTACTATTTTTACTATTGGGACACACTGTTGAGTAGTTAAATTTTATCCTAAAATAGCTAAGAGAATATAAGTAAATAAAATGGTGGGAGTATAAATAGGTACAGCCTCCAGAAAGGGCAGTTGGGTATGTACTAAAATTCAAGATGTACCTTGCATTTTCACTTCTTTTTTCTTTTTAAAATAGCAATCCCAAAGCCATTATAATATCAGCCTAATGCAGGCTTGTGTTCCTGTCCTAAACAAACATCAGTTTTGGAGGTTTAGGGTGATAATTTTTCTTATGGCTCCACCAAAATGAGTTGGGCTCCTCTGAGATCAATTTATAATGTGTAGTTTCACAAACAATTTCACATGCTACAAATAACAAGGACCTGTTGATTTCTGGTTTCCCACTCCTTGGAACTGTCAACATCTTTTGGTGATGACAAAGTTTGGCAGTATATTGAAACAGCATGGTGAATTTTAATTGTTTAATAACATCATGGATTTTGACAGATAGTTCTTAAGTCAGTGATTTTCAACCTTTTTTTTTTATCACATTGGACACACAAACTAATTACCAAAATTCTGTAGCACACCAAAAAATGTATAATATTTTTGTCAATTTGTCAAAACATAGGAATAATTAAAAAATATTTTAATCCTCACCTGAGAATATGTTTTTACTGAGTTTAGAGAGAGAGGAAGGGAGAGAGAGAAAGAGAGACATTGATGTGGAAAACATTGATCTGTTGCCTCCCGCATGAGCCCTGATTGGTAATCAAACCCACAACCTTTTAGTGTATGGACAATGCTCCAGTCAACTGAGCAAACTAGTCAGTGTGCTCACCAGATAGCTATTGCTGTGTTGGCTGTTGTCATTTTTTAAAAATTAGATAATCTAAATGAAAAGAGGTTAATGTCCATGACTAAATATTGAATTTAGGTATTGAATGTTTTAAAATTCTTGTGGCATCCTGGTCGAAAATCCCTGGCTTTAGTTATTGTGGAATAACAAAATTATGGAATAAAAACAAGAGTGCAGAAGTTGTAATAAAAAGGCCATTTCAGCACAGAGCCAGAGTATGGATGGCTGATGAAGCAAATTCACTCATGTATAAATTGATTCACTCAAAATATATTTATTGTGTATCTCCTAGGCACTGTTCTACATGTGCAGATAAAGAGATAAAGTCCCTTGTCGCATGGATCTTATTTTCCAACTAGAGGCCCAGTGTACAGATTTGTGCACTGGTGGGGGGCATGGCCTACGGGGATTGGCCCACTGTGGGAGCACTGCTCATCCCGGTCCACAGAGCGGCTGTGGACCCGCCCTCTGAGTGGCTGCTCCCGCAGTGGGAGCTCATCTCGGTCAGCCGAGTGGCACTCCCACTGTGGGAGCGCACTGACCACAAGGGGACAGCTCCTGCATTGAGCATCTGCCCCTTGGTGGTCAGTGCGCATCATAGCGACTGGTCGTCCAGTTGTTCTGATCGTTCCACCGTTCATTCGCTGGGCTTTTACATCTATAGATGGGTGATGTGACAAATATGTGAAGAAGTTTAAGTCAAAATGTAGAGAACCGCTCTTCTGGAGATGCTTGGAGCTGATGACTATCTCTGGAAGAAGGTACGCCTAACTGTGAAGATGGAGCGGTAGGCCTATGGAGTTGTGGAAATGATGGAGTAGAGTGTGGCGACTTTTGGTGTTTCCTTTGCTTTAAGGGAAAGATGAAACTTTTCTGATCCAACCAGACTTGTCTTGACTTTTTCAGAGTAAAAATGTGACAGCAGACAAGAAGTGGCACTTCTGGTGCCTTGCTTTAATGACAATCCCAGTGGTAGCTGAGATCAAAAGCCAGTTACTCAAGTGAAATTGATCTTCCCAGTTGAGCTCTCACTGCCTCATTTCCTGATAGAGCTATCAAGTAGCAAATTAGAATTCTTTTATGGTCTTAATGATTGAGATGTTTTCTTTTTCACACACATTTCTGGTTTTTACTGATGTTTTCTTTTTCACACACATTTCTGGTTTTTACTGATGTTTTCTTTTTCAAACACACATTTCTGGTTTTTACTGATAATCAAACTAATGGACATGGACAGTAGCTGACTGATTTTATTCTTAAGTCTTAATTGCCTGGCTTCACTGGGGACCAAAACTGCTCTTGGATTTGCACAGTGGAGTGCAAATCAGACATGGTGCTCTCATACCATGATTGGAGATTCTAGGCTGATTAGGGAATAATAGTTAGCAAATGGAAGGGGACTTGATCCATTACCGGCTAAGGTAAATAAAAGACTCTTGGAAAAGTAAGGGGGTTGATTTCCATCATAGGGATGAAGCTTTTGTTTTGTAAGACTTACTGTTACGTAGAAGAAAACATACTTTTCTCCAAATGCTTAAACTTTGAAATATTTCAAATAATAGGTGGGAATTGGAACACAATAAATATGTGGGTGTTAATTGATCCACCATATATCTATTGACTCCATTGTGCTAGAGTAAAGATGCAAGGAGAAACAAGGAATAATCCCTGTAGCAAGACTTTTACCAACTAATATGATTAAAAAGGCTATTATAGGAAAAGCTGCATGCGGACCTAGTCCAGCTTCTAACTTCAAGTCCTTCTTGCTCTAATTGCATGCACGATCAATGTGGTCTTCATTTAAGTCTCATGATAACTCATAGGAAAGAACACTTGCCCAGGAATCACAAAGTAAGCACTCAGAACTTTTTAATATGAGTCAGGAAAGGCTAGCTGCTATGAATAAATAATCCCAAAAAATCTCACTGGCTTGGAAATTTATTTTTTGTTCACATAATAGTTCAGAGAGGGTCAGGGGTGTCTATGGTCTGTGCTTCTTCAGGCTCTGCCATCCTCTAAGGCCTTGAAGTTCACCTCTGAATTCCCTGATTCTGGCTGGGGAAGGCAAGGGAAAAGCCTGTGTAGAGGATTAAGCAGGAGTTTCATGGGCCAACTTGGAGAGCACAAGGTCTCTTCTACCATCCTTCTATCCAGAACTCAGTTACATGGTCACACCAAACTTCAAATAATATTAGCAAATACATTTGCTGTGTGTTCAGGAAGGAAAGGAGATGGGCCAGTGAACATATTGAAGAGTTATTGCTAGAGGAATCTTGGATAAATTGCCTGGATTAAGTATCTGCTACCTGTGATAACCTTAAGGTCAGGTAGGTCCCATAATATTACAAAAAGAATTTTATACTATTACTCCTATTGCCAAGTTACAAACTAGTTAGAAGAATAAGGCCCACACAGAGATCATTATAAAACCAGGTAGTTTGTGATAATTACCCAAAATAAGAAAATGGTATAAAAAGGTACTTTATGAGTGGGTGGGAGGCTGACATCTCCAACTGGATGTGTCTCAAGTACCTCAAGTTCTACATGATCCAAAGTGACACACCAGCATCCCTTCAAACTTGTCCCCCTCTGCTACAGTCAGTCTTAGACAAGTTGCAAACCTCCGTGTTCCAAACTTTAATATAGGGACACAATCTCAAAGGATTATGGTGAGAATCCACTCAACACATATTTATGGAGCATTGACTCTGATGTTGGTTTCTTTTCCAGGCACTGGGGATACAATATGGAAAAAAAATAGACAAAAAATCCTGCCTTCATGGAGCTTAGTGGAGCATGCAATAATTTATAAACAGTAAAACGCAGGGCAAATGCTCATTTTCAGGTTTTCAGCAACAGCTATGTGATCCTGGCGTGACACTGCCATGGTGGCTGTCCTGTCTGGGTTGCAGGGAGAATCATGAGCTGTCTACACATAGACACATGCCACTGTGTGGTCGCTGTGGTGAAAGCTGCCTGACAACAAGCTAACACCTGCAATTTACATCATCAGATCTTGTGACTTTTGATTTGAGCTTTGTACTTAAAGCCACTGTGGCTTATCTTTAGCTATAGCTTTTAATATATATGCCATGTTCCTCATAATTGGCAGACATGAGCCTCCAATCGTGCCATCTTCTGCTGCTCTGTAGGTAATGGTCTCTCAGCTGCCTTTCCCATGCCTACCTTGATGCAAAGAAACCCTCCAAATTCAGTTTTAAAAGAACACCAAAATCCAAAAACCTGTCTGGCTGTTTTTGTCCACTGCAGTGATAGACAAAGAAAGACTTGAGTGTAATCACAGAGGTGTCTCTTTCTCACTGGGGGATTAGGTTCTAAAATCAGCACATAAAGTTAGTGAACATCTCATGTCAAAGAGATTGCCCTAGTCCCTTAGGAAGGGCCATGTCAGGGACTGAGGCTATTTCTCAGCTACTCCAACCCTGTGGGTTTTCCTATCCTTTTTTCATTGAGCATGTGATGGAACTCTCTCATGTTTAAAGAGAATGTTGACAGAAATGAACAGTCTTTAAACAGCGGAAGCACAATCAAAAAGCTTAGACTGTGATAGGGTCTGGGAAACAAGACCCCTAGAGAAGACCTTACCTGCATGATGACTTCTCCCCTCCCCGAGTTGAGGCTCTGTCGGGTCTGGAACTAAGGGTGGGGGTTCCATGTTCGTTGGATGAAACAGGCAGACCGTTCTCTCATACTGTTTAAATTTGCTCCTTCTTCAAAGGGTGTACAGTTGAATTTGTATACATTGCTTGTCAGTTGTGCTCCTAGTCATTGCTTCACCCCTCCCTCTCCACCTTCTTGGAAGCCTCAGACAACAAATCCACACAATAGGTCAGTGATGGTGAACCTATGACACGCGTGTCAGAGGTGACATGCGAACTCATTTTTTTGGTTGATTTTTCTTTGTTAAATGGCATTTAAATATATAAAATAAATATCAAAAATATAAATCTTTGTTTTACTATGGTTGCAAATATCAAAAAATTTCTATATGTGACACGGCACCAGAGTTAAGTTAGGGTTTTTCAAAATGCTGACACGCCGAGCTCAAAAGGTTCGCCATCACTGCAATAGGTAAAGAGTGTGCTAGAAAGTAAGTGCTCTGGAAGAACAGAGAGCAGGGTTAGGGAGGTGAGGGGCCACGATGGCAAATGCACATCCATTTTTGATATTATGAGCCTATTTTATGTCTTGCTCTCAACTTACTAAAGAATCTTCAAAATTATCTCCTTTGAAGCTGTGGATGAAAAGAGGCCACATGCTAACCTGACTAGCTGAGGGAAGTCCTGATTGGCAGCCTTGCATACTCAGAGACCTAAAGTAATCACAAAGGAAGGACTTAAATTAAAATTTTTTAAATTAAAAAGCAGTCTAGGGTAGGTAGTCATGTCCTAAGACAGTATATTCCCTGACAAAGGTCAACTTTGATCTTAACTGAGCCTATTGTCTTTTTGCATCTAGGATAATGTAAGTTGAATCATTTGACACATAAATGAGATAGTCACTTAAAAATGGTTAAGAGAAACTTCAGGATAATAAGAATGCTTACGTTAAAAGCCTTTATTTTATTTTATTAGTGTCTAGCTGGAACAGAAAGACACCTTTAAAAAGGCTATGCTTTAAGCCCATGGACACAGACAATAGTGAAGTGAAGGCCTGGGAGGGGTGGGTGCAGGGTGGAGGGGGGTCAATAGAAAAGAAAAAAACCAAAGGGGAATTCTGTAATACTTTCAACAAAAAAGATAAGTTTTAAAAAAAGAAAAATAAATAAAAGGCTACGCTTTAGTTTTTGCCTGCATGTTTGTCACATATAAACTGACATTTTTATAAAATACTTATATTAAAAATATACATTAATGAGACAATGAAACATGATTCCTAGAGAGTACCCGAGTAGCCACTGACAGGTCTATACAATGTTTTCTAAGTTATCTTTGCAATGATGAAGCTGAGACATTCTCATAAAAATTTCTTTATCTGTTCATCAAGTATTTGTTGGGTGCCTCCTATGTGCCTGGCAATACGCTAGGGACTAGGGCTACAGAAATAAAAGCTACCATCCTGCTCTTGGTAAGCTTATAGTTCTAGGTCAGCAAAAACCATAAAACTTGTTAAATGCTATATACTATCATAAAAAAAGAATCTGGAGTTTATTTTTTAACACACTTTACCAAGTGATATGTAAATATGTGATCCTATGAAAATGTCAAAAAGAATGCTGGGAGGTAAACATCACTCTCCACACTCCTTTGCTGGGCACCAGGGCTTCACCTGGACGGATGCAGCTTAGACCAGAGGAGACCCAGAAAGGAAATGAACTGATGCAACACATAAAGGCTCCAACCATGTTAGTAAAAACAGAAAGAGTTTGGAGGACAGCTAGAATTCATTAAAATGTTTAAAAATGACACAAGCTTATTAAAATGTTTAAAATTACACATTTTATTTATAATGAAGGAAGTATCTGTGGTTTTAAAGGAAACACAATCATTCTCTCCCCCCCCCCGCCCCCGCCCCGTATTTTTACATAGTTCAGGCCTTTGTGGAGTTTGGATGACACTTATTGTATGATTTTAATTCCACTCTAAAATTCATTTTCTACATTTACAAAGAATAAAAAAACCCCAAGCCCTGGGAATTTTCAGTCTCCCTTTTCTTGCTGCCTGTTTCAGCGACACTTGCTAGCCTTCAAAGCCTTAAATAACATCAATCTTTTGAGACTAGACTATTGCAGATATGCCTGCATATCTGTCATCGGCCTGTGGACTCTGAGTTGAGCTCCTTTCTTTTTCACATCTGATTAAAATGTAATGCCCATGCACACGGCTTTAAACAAACTTGATGAATAAAAATCTAAACTTCCCAAACAGATGTATTAGGTTTGAGTACTTGTTTCTTTTACAACGATTCATCTGAAGGTTAGTATCTACTGTCTCCACCTTACAATTTGTGGCCTGAATTGTTCCTTGAAGTGATCTTTCAAAACCCAGATCTAATCCTGCCATCCCCGATGCTCACACTTCTTCCAAGCCTCCCCGTAGCTTATCTACCAAACTTCTTAACTTGATGGGGAAGCTCAGTTCAGTCGAGCCCAACTCTGTTCTTCAGTGAAATCTCTCCTAGCCCAGTGACGTCCACTCTTTCTGCTGGGAGGGCTATCAGCTCTTTCACCTGGTAAGGTTTGGAACAAAGACTTGCTGAAACCAGTGGTAGTCTGTGACATCAGCTGTAAGTCCTGGGAGCCTGTAGTGTTTCTTCACCACCTCACAGGGTCGCTTAGGCTAGAGCCATGATATTCAACATGTGGTCCCCGGACCAGCAATGTTGACCTCACCTAGGAGCTTGCTAGCAATGTAACACACTTAGGCCCCACCCAGGTTTACGGTCAGAAACTCTAGGGTGGGTTGAGACGTGTGTTTTAACCTGCAGGTGATTCTGATGCACACGTGTGAGAACAGTTGCTCTAGTTCAGTGGTTCTCAACCTTCTGGCCCTTTAAATACAGTTCCTCATGTTGTGACCCAACCATAAAATTATTTTCATTGCTACTTCATAACTGCAATGTTGCTACTGTTATGAATCGTAATGTAAATATCTGATATGCAGGATGGTCTTAGGTGACCCCTGTGAAAGGGTCGTTCCACCGCCAAAGGGGTCGCGACCCACAGGTTGAGAACTGCTGCTCTAGGCTGGCTCTCTCAGGTCCTGCACACCATCATGAAGCAGACTGTGCCCTTCAAAAGGATCCTGGGTGATTCTTGTGCATATTAATGTATACAAGCTTCGTTGATTGCAAATATTCCATTTGTACTTATTGAACCCTCTATGCACTGGGGAATGATGGTGAAAAAGAGACAAAGTCCCTGCTTTTATGGAGCCTGCATTCTACCTGGTGGTGGTGGGAAGGAGGTTGAGAATAAACTGTAAAACAAACAAATAGACAGACAGACAGCTATAGTTTCAAAGCAATGCCAGTGCTCTTAGTGAAATGAAACAGCATGGGTGAGAGAGAGTGGGAAGAGCAATGTGAAGACATGATTTTGAGGCCAGGCCTCTGAGGAGGGAGCATTTGAATGCAGTATGAGGACAAGAGCCAGCCTGTGTCTACCTGGATCAGCCAACTCACCTGGAGGTGTTGCACAAGTTGCCGTCCACTGCAGGCTTTCGGACTCAGTAGGTCTGGGGTGGGGTCCTCGCATGTTGTGTTGCCAACAGGTTCCCAGGAGGGGTTGTTGCTGCTGGTTGGGGACACATTTTGAAAACCTGTGGTTTAGAACATGCCAGAAAGAGGGTGTGTTTAGGCTGTGGGTCTTGGGGTGTGAGGCAGGCCTCCTGGATTTAATTCTCGGGGCAGCAGAAAGTTATTGGTGGGATGGGGGAGCAGGTCATGGTCTGATTTGTATATCTAAAAGATCCTTTTGGTGTTCTGTGGGAGAATGGATTTTGGGAACAGGGATAGAAGCAGGGAGATAGATGGTTAGGAGGCCACAGCAATGGTCCCTGTAAAAGACCATGTTGGCCCGGACTGGGTGACAGCTGTGGAGAGAAGTGGGCGATGTGTGGAGGGGGAGCCAACAGCACCTGATAATGGTCTGGAATGGGAGGGATGAGAGGAAAAGAGGAACCGAGGATGACATCTAGCTTAGCAGCTGGCTAGAGGGTGATGCTATTTACTGAAATGGGAACTGGGGTAGGAGCAGGTTGGAGGTGGGTGAACTGCGTGTTCTCTTTAGATATATCATGGTTTGCCATGGGGATGTCAAGCTGGCAGTTGGTACCTGAATCTGAAACTCGGGGAGGTAGTCAGGGCTTAGGGCACAATTTTGGGGAGTTATCAACAAGAAGACGCTATTTGATTGAAAACACTAAACTGGCCCGGATATCCGAGGGGCTATTAGTGCCCCAGAGCATGTCTCAGCTCCCAAATCCCCAGTCCCCTTTAAGGACTCCCCTGAACCCTGCCTGGCTGGCCCCCTTATCCTTAGCTGGTACCCTGCTAGGAAGGAAGAAATCCTCCAAAACCAGCACCCTTCTCTCCCTGCCCCTGTGCTGACCTCCAACATCAGCAACCTCTCCCTACATCTCCATCTGCTTCACTTAATCCCCGTACTTACCCGAATGGGGTTTCTACTTGACCAGTCTTTGAACACCTGGCTATTCAGCCTCTGTACCCAACTGTGTTTGGGTACCCCACTGAGCTTTGGGCCACATGCAACCTTCTCTTCAGCACCGCAGTACCATCAGGTCTCTCAGTGTCCTGACCATCTGGTCCCCCAGTGTCCTGACCATCTGGTCCCCCAGTGCTTTGCCCACTGTCACCAAACACAGCTGTCTTATCATCTGGTTACTGCTTTGACACTTTTCTAAAGTAGTTCAACCCATCAGGATTTATAATAGGATGAGCCCTTTTCACTTAAAAAAAATTCACTCTCCAAACTTCATTTTTAGATCAGCTCTTTCAACTTGTTTTTCTTCTTTGTTTTTTTTTTCTTTTTTCTTTTTTGGTCTAATTGGAGGTGTTTGCAGGGCTTTTGAAAACTGCCGTGTGATGGTGCTTGTTTCTTTGGTCTGAACATGATATCCCTTAGGATCAATTTAGCTATTTGAGTCATGCTAAGATTGATGTGCTGTGTGTTCTGCTTGTTGACTTTGTTTGGAAGACCAGAGCCTTAGAATTAAATGACTACATATGCTGTGCAGACATATTCATTTGGAGGATTTGTGCTTCTGTCTTCACAAAGAAGCAACATTGATTTGATTTCACATTCAAGTTCTTCCTATTTGATAAACGTTGTTCAATTCATCATAATCTGCTATAGACAGTTCCAGACTAACAGGAGGTCACCTGGGTGAGCCATGCCTAATGGAATACCCAGCTAGTCAATACATCATTTCTATGCAATCTAAATTAAAGTAAACTTTGAGGTCAACTTGAACAGAGCAAATTCATCCAGTGATGAAACATTTAAAGACCAAGCTGTTCCGGTTGATTGTATATAATAAACCAGGTTATCCCAGTTCACAGGTTAACCCCAAAGAGAGTCAGTGTCTTTTGAAAGCAGCATTATTTTTCTCAGGCGCTGAGAAACACTGAGCAATATAAAAATACTAAATAATACCTTCGCAGACCGAAAAACCAGATACTGTTTCTAAAGCATCTCAATCATCATGCTCAGGCAGTATCTGGTACATTGGGAGAAGTTTATCTGTTTTATGTTAATCAGGGCAAATGTGGTACTAAAGTCCGGCAGAGACAATGAGACCTTGACTATTTCTAGGCTACATACGTTAAAATTAGTAGCTGCCTTGCATAAGCCTTGGGGGTACAAACATAAGTAACATAAACGGTTACACAAGAAGTTAAGAATTTGGTGGTGAGAGTAGCCCTAACTAATACCGTATAATTAGTATAGGGACACGCGGCATGGAGGTGAAGTATGGGGGTCCTGGGGCAGTGATGCCTTGAAACTGAAACTTTGAAAAGTCATGAGAGAGAAAGTCACTAGAGATACAGGTAGGTGGGTTGAGATGAGAAATTCTTTATATGTCAAGCTTGGATCTGGATTTTATCTTCTAGGCAATGGTTAGCCATGGAAAGATTTCAAGGAGAGGTGTAACAATAATCAGAGTTTGGTTTTGAAAAACCTTTCTGGAGGAAGTAGTGAGGGAGATGGATTAGGGCAGAGAAGAACTGGGGGTGGGAAGAGGACAAGGAAAGATGCTGAAAGACCCAGAAGAGATGGCAAAGTTTGGGAGCAAGGCAGTAGTAGGGAGTGGGGAAGAGAGGTTGGAGTTAAGGATTAGAAGCAGCATGAAAGCAGGTAGATTCCTGGGCTCAGAGGAATCATGGGAAGCTTAGGTATATGTGAGGAGTGCCTTGGGAACATCTAGGCCAGCCGTGGGCAAACTACGGCCCGCGGGCCGGATCCGGCCCATTTGAAATGAATAAAACTAAAAAAAAAAAAAAAGACCATACCCTTTTATGTAATGATGTTTACTTTGAATTTATATTAGTTCACACAAACACTCCATCCATGCTTTTGTTCCGGCCCTCCGGTCCAGTTTAAGAACCCATTGTGGCCCTCGAGTCAAAAAGTTTGCCCACCCCTGAATTCTAGGCATTGGAAACATGAGTCAGGACTTTAAAGGGAGCTGGGGATGAAGACAAAGTCCGAGGAAGCAGCTGTTTGGAGTCTTCTGGTAGTTGTTTCACTTTAGAAAGCAGAGTTGGTATTTGTTTGATTGGAATGAAAAATAAATTTTTGTATCAGTTAATAGGAGGCTCTCCTCCCGTGCCCTTCATCCTTTCCGAACACCCACAAACAGAGTTGTGGAGGGAGCACAGTCAGGTCAGCTTCTCAGGCAGGGTTAACAGATGTCAGTTTCACATTATGCTGTCCATGAGAAACCACATATCAACAGCACTTTAAATGAGGTTGAAAAACACACACTCTCCTTGGTGCTATCTGGGGCTGCAGAACACTTTCTTATTTTATCTCCGCAGACCAGGGAGAGGTTTTTATTTGAATTATGTCACCATCTTAAAGAGCAATACGTTTACCCAAAGGACAAATTAAAGCACAGAGAGGATGAGTTGCCCACATTGTTTGTCATCGTGTCAACTTGACTAAAACACAACAGGTAAGATCCAAAGAACTCTGGAATGAAGGGGAGCTCAGATATTGCTCAGGATAAACCCCAAACCAAATAATAATTAAAAACAACGGCCAACTAATCGATCAAATAAGATGTCAGTACTTTGAGGATTCATATTTTTAAATAATTTAAATGTTAGCCCCTGAGATGGTTGAATATTATTTGCAAGATAGCTTTGAAAAGGTGGAAGTTCTTTGAATGGAAGCAGATACTGTGGTAGCGGGAACACAGGCTGCTTCCCTTCAGGTTTCCTTGCTGTGCATTTCAGAAGGAATGTAAGGGCATGACCCGCCTTGCTCAGGCCAACTGCTTATGTGTCCTTCTTAAAACCAAACATTTGAAATTTGCATAGCCGTTCCAATTTTTTTTTTTTAATCCTCACCTGAGGATATTTTCCCATTGATTTTCAGAGAGTGTGAAAGCGAGAGGGAAAGACAGAGAGGAATATCAATGTGAGAGAAACACATTGATTAGTTGCCTTCTGCATGCATCCCGACCAGGGCCCGGGCTGGGGAGGAGCCTGCAACCGAGATATGTGCCCTTGACCGAAATCAAACCAAACCAGCTAGGGCAGCAGTTCCAATTTTTGAAGCCCTTTCAGGACTATACCTCATGGTCCCCGGAATTGGTAGGCAGGTATAGTGACCATAATTCTAACGTCTGTAAACTTGATGCTTTAACATCTGCCCTTCATGCCTATACCAGACATGACTTGTTCTAGATAATCCAGTAAAATGCCCCAGGCCCCTTGCCTTGGCCTCCTGCCTCCCTCTCATCACCCCTTTTCCCTGCGTAGGGAGAGTTACAACTCAATTAATCCAGTCTACATCCCTAACTCTGACACTCCAGGCAACTATACATGCACCCCAATTATCCCCGCTACATGCCATACTAGGACAGCCCCTATGCCCTAACACCTGGTAAAATTATTCACACTAGTCAGTTCTAAACCTGCTTACCTTCTTCACCCGTTCCCTCCCATGGAAACCACAATGAAGGCTTCTGCACACACCTTCTCAATCTGCCTCACAGCTGACCCTGGAGATTCCCTGTGTGGTCCCTATGGCATGATGCATACTCCTGCTCTTGGAATCTGGGAACATAATGAACTATCTTTTCAATGGCACTTATCTCCTATTTGTTCACCTTACCATTCCCAGATCATAATAAAACCTCTTGAAACACAGGATAAGTAGTCTAAAAGAGGCTGGGGATCTGATGCCTAGACAGTGCAGAGTTGGCTCTAACAACCTGGCACAGATCTTTCTATCCATTAGCCCTGGACTTTGTCCCTGCTTGATATTCTAGTGAGATGCTGGGTGAAATGAGGAAATAAAATCTAATTGGGAGAATAGGGATGTGCCTTGGACATTGCTCAGGCTGTTTTTGCCTACCTATCTCGCTTGGGCATTTCCAGTCCTTTATTTGGTCATTTCTGATACCTGCAGTTTAAAGCCTTGATATATAAGAAAATATGTATCACATTTCCTCATTTCCAAATTACAAACAGACTCCTCACTGTTGATCTGCCATATACGACTGCCATGACTTTGAAAGTGCTTGACTTCAACTTCACTCCCCACATGCTGGGGTGAGTCTGTTTGTTTCACAGCTGTATTCCTAAGCTCAGCATGTCTCACACAGTCGGTACTCGTTCAGTATTATTTGAACAGATAAATATATGAGTCATTCAACTATTAAATCAGATTCCTCAACCCATCTAAAAGTTTATAAAGGTTGGGATAAAGAACTTCATGGGTCTCTATGGTAGGCTATCCACATTTGAATCCTTGGAACCTGCGAATATTATCTTATATGGCAAAAAAGATTTGATTTCACATTGCAAATGTGATTGAGTTAAAGAACCTTGAGATGGGGTGATATTATCCTGGATTATTTGGGGGGCCCTAAATCCAGTCTATGAAAGAGGCAAAGGAAGATGACACCACAGAACAGGGGGAGGTACTGTGATCGAGGAGGCATAATTTGAATGATGTCACATCTTACATAACAAGCTGGAAGTCAAGAAGATATGACATGTATTTTAAACAATGCAATTTGATCACACAGATTATTTGGAATATAAAATTTGACAAAGAAATATGGCTTTGAGAGGTATAATGCCAATGTGTTATAAGTTAGTGAAAATTACTAATGTAACTTTGCTACACTACATTCTTTTTAAATATAGAATTCTATGGAAACTTCTTTTCCAGGATATTTCCTTTACCAGAAAAATGAGTTGCTAATTTATCATTTGGTCTTATTGCAGTCTTCAGCCTATACTCTGTGTCTAGGCTTTATCTAATATCTGCAAAGGGGACAAATCTAGCAGAGGTTAACCATCTTCAACCTAGAGAACAACTAACTCTTTTCCCCTGACAAGGGAGGTCAAGGTAGATTTATTTCTAATTCTGAAGGCTGAAGGACACTTTTCATGCCCACTCAGTTGGTGTCTGAAAGGTCTCCAATCTGAACCTACCTTACTTTTTTCCTCTTAGCTCCTCTGGGAACTTGCTATTTCAGAATATCCACATAAGCATTGTTTACCTTTCTGGAGTTCCCTAGGGAAGTTAGCCTGTGCCTCACAAATTTACATAGATGGCCAACACATGCATATGTCTTCTACACCAATAGAATTCATTTCTTTAATAACATTTTTACCAATGTTATATGTGGAAACATTATTAGAAGAGTGATGTGAGTAAGTGCCTCATAGGTTTCTGGCTAAGATACCTGATGAGTGGTTGTGATATTCATTGGGAAAAAGACTATGAAGTGAAGCAAGTTTATTGGAGAAGATGGTGATTTAGATTTTGATGTATTTGCATATAGGAGATAACTGAAGCTTTACAAATGAATGATATTACTTAGGGCTAAAATGTAGGATGAGAAATAAAATTGCCTGTCTTTTGTTTATCTTTTTATTGTTCTGTAAAAGTTCTTTAACTATTAAAGATATTAGCATCATGTATGTTGCAGATATTTTTCTTTGTCATTTACCCTATAATTTCATTTAAAATATTTTTTGTACCAAACTTTTCCAAACAATAATGCAAAAGTCTGTGAATGAAGGAATAGAAGGAAATAGCGATAAAATATGTAAGGCTAAGTGAGATTATTCTGTTTTTTTTTTTTCTGGTAAAGAGCTTTATCTTTGGGGGCCGGGGGAGTGGAATGAAACTCCATATAAGGTGTGAGAGGAAGTCAACATGAGACAAAAAAATTATATTTATTTCATTTATTAGCAAATATTATCTGTGACATTTTAACAAGGGCAAACATTTATATTTAGGTATGTTCCTAGCAGATTTCAGTTGTTTCTTAATCTTTCTATAAATTTTCGTCTTGCTTTTTTTCCTTCAGAAATATTTTTATCTATGTCTAATCACGGACTAGTTTGATTTCATTTGTTTTATCTATAACTTGTATAATTTACCCTACTATAATTCATGCAAGATTAATGAGCTATTTTAGGGTTTATGAAAAGCAAAATTTCTTCAGCAAAGGAAAAATGAGCTCATGAAATGAAATTTGATAACTCTAAACCAATCATAATCAATTGATAAGCAACAAATTTAGTTACATTTTACTTTTACCATATAGCAAAGTAATATGAACACAAACATATCCTTAATAATCAGAGATGAGAACTTATCCTTTATCTTTTCTTCACTTCATTATAATGAGATTAAACAAAGTCTTCTTTAAACTTTAATCTTCCCCAATTTAAGCCACTCCTGGTTAAGCAAATGTCACACTTTCTTTTCATTTATAGGGTTGCTTTTCCCAGATCTTTACAGATGCTCACTAAATAGAAGTACTAGGAATGCTGTTTTGGTGCCTGCAATTCTGTGGGATGTCTGCTGGTTTTTCTACTTTTAATGGTTATCTTCCTAAACTGCTTTTAAAAGCACTGTGGCCTCTGTACCAAAAACACTTTCAGAAACAGGCATGCTTCTAATAACAAAAACAAAACATGGTATATGATCTCCTTTAAGAATATGCAATTAATAATATTTGCCAAGGTTTACATTAAAGCTATGAGTATTCCAACACCTGGCTAATTATGAACTTGGTTTTCTATTCTGGGCCCTGAAGTGAGGGAGAATTGACAATTTCCTATATTGCTTAACCTTCTATTCTACACTCACCAGTCCTTTTCTTGGAAAACCTCTCCAGCGGTTCTCAACCTGTGGGTCACGACCATTGGAAAACACATATAGCTTATCAGATATTTACATTACAATTCATAACAGTAGCAAAATTACAGTTATGAAGTAGCAACGAAAATAATTTTATGGTTGGGGGTCACCACAACATGAGGAACTGTATTAAAGGGTCGAGGCATTAGGAAGATTGAGAACCACTGCAAGCTAAAGTTACAAGAAGATTCATTCTGGCAAAATTTTCCTTTATGACTAGATTATTTAAGACTTGCATGTATACAGTGTAAGAAAATATCTTGCCTTAGAGCAATATATTCCCTTTGTTTACTCTGAAAGTCTAGCTGCCAAATTAAGAACTAAAGGGAATGAACAAATCATATCTGTGGCTTCTTTGTACATATTTGTTTCTTAATTTAAAAATGCACAATTAGGACAAATCATGTGAATATCTATATACACAAGGATTTTTTTGGCACCAATAATTTTGTTTTAAAACCACTCTTCAAATATATTATTCCAATAAATGTGGGGGGAAAAAACCATGTGGAAATCCCAGGTGCTCCGAGTGATTGTCAGCCCATTTCTCTGATGAAAAGGCTAAATGAAATCAGAAAAATAGCATTTCCTGCAAAAGTTCAATATTCTAGTCCAAGTACTGGCCATTGTAATTTGACAAAAGATTATAAAACTAGATGTTAAGAGCTACTTAAAATGGTCCTCACTGGTATCTGGCTTTTAATCCTGTCACTGTGAATTCTATTCAGTGGTTACCAATGCACCCAATATTATTTAGAGCAGGTATAATGGAGATAAAAGTTTGAAATTAAAAGACTGAAATCCAATTCTATCATTAACATGCTATGTAACCTTAAACCTAATCTCTCAGAACCTCATCAATAAAATAACGATAGTTATAGTTAATTTTTAGAATTGTTAGAAAAATTAAAGGAGATACTATACTTGGGGCAGAGTTTGGTTCCTAATGAAAATACAGTTAATGCTTGGCAAAGAAATAGGCTTCATTTATTTATTCAATAAACATTTATTGTGGGTCTACTTGAGCCAGAATCTTCTCTAATTACTTGGGATAAGTTGGTAAATAAAATAACTGCTCTGTTGGGAATGTCTGTATTTCATCTCGAAATTCTACTACTAGTTATTTGCCAAAGAAATGAAAACAGTGTCTACTTACCTGTATATGAATATTCATAGGGGTTTTATTCATAACAGCTCCAAAGTGATTGTAACTTAGATGTGCATATACATATTATGGTATATTCATACAATAGAAAACTACTTTGGGATATGAAGAAACAAATTATTAGAACAGATTGACCACTGTCAGAGGTGAGGGGTATTCTTGCTTTGTTTATTTTATTTTTAGATGGGAGATATCAAAGTAAGTTGTAATGCTGATGGTAATCATCTGGTAGAAAGAAAAAAATGGATAAAACAGAAAGGAGAGAGAACTGATGGAAAAGTTCAAGATTATGTGAGATGGGAATGGGTTCTAGTCATATTAGTAGGATCATAAATGTTATTAAGGTATTCTAAAGAATATAGAAGAAAAAGATAGAAAAAAAAGAAAGAGCCCTAGCCGGTTTGCCTCAGTGGATAGAGCATCGGCCTGTGGACTGAAGGGTCCCAGGTTCGATTCCGGCCAAGGGCACATGCCCAGGTTGTGGGCTCGATCCCCGGTTGGGGGCGTGCAGGAGGCAGTCAATCAATGATCCTCTCTTATCATTGATGTTTCTATCTCTCTCTCCCTCTCCATTCCTCTCTGAAATCAATAAAGAGATATATTTTTTAAAAAGAAAGAAAGAAAGAAAGAAAGAAAGAAAGAAAGAAAGGAAGGAAGAAAGAAAGAAGTTTGCTGCCAAAGCAAAACCAAAGTATTTTCTTCAAAGTTTTTACACACAAATCTTTCTATATTGAGAACTGTCATTCAGGACATCTTTTTTTTTTCTTAAGTCAATTGAATGAAATTTACATAACATAAAATTAACCTATTTATTTATTATTTATTTTTATTGTTGACACTATTACAGATGTCCCCATTTCCCCCCTTTGATCACTCCCACCCAGCCCCTGACCTCCCTTCGTTCTGGCCATCACCACACTGTTGTCTGTGTCTACAGGTTATCTATATATAGAAAAGCCTAAGTGACCGGTCGACTGAATGACCAAACGACTGGTCGACTGGTCGCTATGATGTGCACTGACCACCAGGGGGCAGACACTCAATGCAGGAGCTGCACCCTGGTGGTCAGTGTGCCCCCACACCCAACCTCCCTTGGCCGGCCAACCTCCTGCGGTCCCTCCCTCGACCTCTCGGGCTGGCCGGCCGGCCCCAATCGGTCCCAATCGGGACTGGGCGAGATGGCCCTGATTGGCCCCGATCAACAGCCAGGCTGAGGGACCCCCACCTGTGCATGAATTTGTGCACTGGGCCTCTAGTATACATATATGTTCTTGGGCTAATCCCTCCACCTCATTTTATCCAGTCCCTCCCTCTCTCATCCCTTCTAACAACTATTAGTCTGTTCCATGTATCCCTGCCTATGTTTCTATTTTGTCAGTTAATTTTGTTCATTAGATTCCACATATAAGTGAGATCATATCGAGGGCACAGTGTCAAATATTGAAAATTTGAATTGTTTTTGATGAATACTTTTCAGGGATGATGCAAATCAACACCTTCACTATGAAATACTGAGATAGGACATAATTTGTCAGCTTGTTCTTTTGTTATCCTTAAAATTAATTATTGAAAGACATTTTCATAAAAAATACACTGTAGGTTAAAAAATATATCAACATAGATCTTTTAACACCCTCAAATATTATCTTATTTATATTTTCAATGTGGAACAGAGCATATTATATAGACTTCAATATTTAAAGTAAGCATATGGTTCTAATAAAATGAGAAAAAAGGAACAACTATGGCTTAAGTATCTTTTAAAAGTTATGTGGTTGTTTTTTTTTTATTTACATGAAACAAAAATGAAAGTACATTTAACCAGAAACAATAAAATTCTGGTTTTAAACTAAAAGCAGCTTTGCTGAACTATAGACCAGTGTACACTACTATTTCATAATCATAACTTTTAGCTTAAGCCCTGAGAGAATAATAATGAATCTACTTTAGTAATTCTTTCATGAAATGTTGTTCAGTTGGGTTTATGACTTTTAAATAAAAGTTTTTGCATTATAAAAGGGAAAATGAGCAATATACAAGACAAGTGTTTTTTTCCTAGGGATCAACTTTAAATATGTCAGAGATAGCCCGGCTGGTGTGGTGCATTGTTTGAATGTTGACCTATGAACCAGGAGGTCATATTTCCATTCCTGGTCAGGGTACATGCCTGGGTTGTGAGCTCGATCCCCAGTAGGGGCCATGTAGGAAGCAGCTGATGGATTATTCTTTCTTATCATTGATGTTTCTATCTCTCCCTCTCCTTTCCTCTCTGAAATAAATAAAATTAAAACTACATATGTCAGAGATACAAAAAAAAGTAATACATCCCAAAACCACCTAGCAGCTTAGTATTGAGTACATGTATCAGAAACACATTCTATTTACTATTAATGGATATTCAATATTTTTCAGCCTGTAGCCAGAGTAGGAAATTGATTATATTATAGCATAGTTTGCAGGGTGTGTAAAACCCCTATGTGATGACCTGCCTATTCCAATTGGCCTGGAAAGGTTCCGATTAGAATTACAATTGAGTCCCAAATGGTCACAGTCAAATTAGACATTTGCCACCTAGAAAGAGACAAGACAGTCTTGATTGGGGAGGAAAATGCAGGACAAGATTTTCCCCTCCAACTCTTAGCTTATAGCACTGATTAGTTTGACTAGTTATATAGTTACCTCCTTCTCCACTTTGCAAGAAGGCATCAAAGAGTCTATGTAAGAGACAAAAAGAAGAGATACATTTCATTGGTCACTTGGAACAAGTCTTGATAGCAGAAGAAAACAAAGGTAATGTGTCAGATACACTCAACACATGCAAGGGGCACTCTCTGGGGAGCCTATTGTTGCAGAAAGGCCACCACCATATTTAGCCTTGCCTGTTTTTACATTTCCTCTCATTGTTCCTGATACCTAGTCCGTGCACAATACTTCTCATCAAAGTTTCAAGGTACTTTGCAAATTGCTGTTCTGCTTTGATCTTCTTAATTGCTTGCTGTGTGATGATAGTAAAGACTTAGGAAGAAAGAGAGGATGTATTTTTCTTTGAAAGTAAAATATATAAACATGAGGTCTTTATTATAAATGATGGAGGAACTAGATAGATGAACTAACTGCTCAAAAATGCCGTGATTATTACGTATTTCAAGGAAAGTAAACAGCTGCACTTTTTTTTTTTTGCACATTGAATAAAATAACTTCCATCAGCAAAAAAAATTTTTAAAAATGCCGTGATTATTTTGTGGAAGTGGCAGCTTGCTTACTTCCTCCACCTCCTTTTTGCTGCCCTATCTCCTTCTTTTCCTTCACCTTTATCATCAGAGAAATTGTTCCTTGTGTAAAGAGATCTATTTTAGACACAGGAATGATCCTAAACATGTTCCTGTACATGAGAAACTTGACATTTAAGAGTTCATAAAGGAGCAAGATCAGAAAAAGTAACAAGAAAACAAAAACAGAGACTTTTTGGAAAGGCTAGTCTCCACCAAGAACCCCAGAGGCACTGCTTTGTCCTCATGGTGGTTGGGATGAGACAGTGGCACCATCACTCATTGGAACACCTTTGGTGGTAATGGCGAAAATCCTAGACCCAATCATAGCGTGTACTGGGTACCTATTCATTCTATGCCAGGCATTTAGATGCTTTGCCTGCAAGATCTCATTTTAATTCTCACAAACTGTATGAAATAAGTATTAAAAGACTTATTTTCCCTATTATTCAGTTGAAAAAAAACACTGAACATCAAGGGAAAAATAACCTATTATAATACACATAGCTAATAAGTATTGTAGTTTTGAGGCAAATCCAGATCTGTCTGTCTCAAAAGCCTGAACTGACATTTCAGTGAACATAATTATTTATATGGTTATTCTCCTGAGGCTTTGAATATTAGTATTTTTAAAAATTATTTTAAATTTAATTTTTAAATGATTTCTATGCAGTCTTTCTACCACTCAGTCTTTAAGCATCCAGGTACTTACCAACTAGAGTTCCTGGTAAACTATGGCATAATGTATTTGCCTGGTTTAATCAGTTGTAAAACTTGATTGCTGATGGCTTGGTTAACTCTACTCTCATTTCCATCTTCTGACCTCAGTGGCTTTCTGTGGTTTGGAAGTTTGATAGTTCCTTATTTTCTGTTGTAGTAGACATCTGTTTGTTGTCTTTCCAGCATTAATTCTTGTTCCTCTTTTCTCCTGATGGCCTCAGTGTCTCTTCCAACTCCAACACTTGGCTGGGAAGGACTTAAGCAACAACATGGATGGACTTTAAGAATATTATGCTAAGCAAAATAAGTCAGACAGAAAAAGTCATGAACCATATGCTTTCACCCATATGTGGGATATAAAACTGAAAGCAACAAATAAACAAACAAGATAAACAAACAACCAAAAACTCATAGTCAGAGACAACAATATGGTGGTTACCAGAGGGAAGGCGGTTGGGGGGTAGGTAGTCATGCATTAAGGGGCTCAAATATATGATGATGGAAGAAGATCAGATTTGGGGTGGTGAGCACATGCAATATACAGAGGAAGCATCATAGAATTGTGCACTTGAAACATATAATTTTATTAAACAATGTCATCCCAATAAATTAAATTAAAAACATTATTTCTCTAAGGATGGTAGAGTTGGCATGGGTCTGCAATTATTTAAAGGCCTCAGATTATGGCTAACTAGGGTTTCTTATAATAGTAATTTCAAATTATTTATTGTTAAAAGCCTCCTGATACCCCTTCCTTTATTTTCCTCTCATCTAGCAGCTGTATTTACTGATACTGATGGTGAATTGTTTAACCTTTTGAAACCAATTTTTTGGTAATTCTAGGGTGACATTTGCACATGTACTTGGCTTTCTTTATAAATAAACTATACGAAGCTCATTTTAGAATATTAGTAAATGTGGAAAAACATAGAGCTGAATATAGACTGGCATTATACTAATTTGGGGGCCATTTCAAATAACGATTTATTTTGCAAACAAATTTCAAACCCTCTGCTTATAAACACTGCAACATAAAAACTAGTGAGCTTAATATTGCTTTCATATCTTATTTGCTGCCATAGAAGGAATGACTTTTAAAAGATCAATTTTACTGACTTTTTTCCAGCTAGACTAGAGGCACTGAAGTGCACTGGGGAAAACAGCTTCTATTAAGAGCAAGGAGAAAAATATCATGGAGCACACCGAAGTGCAGAAATAATTCAGAGATTTGCAGGCAATTAAGATCATTATGAGTCAATTCAAAGATTCAGTGGGGTTCCTGAAGAACACAAAGGAAGTTTTAAATCTTTAATAGGGATCCTGGGCAGATCTGCTTGGGAATTGGCATGTTTCTAGACTTTTGGGAAAATGGGAGAAAGAATATATCATTTACACTTTTATGGCAGTACTGAGAGTGACAGCTGGCTCAAATAGCACCTTGAGAAAATTGCTTTATTTTTCCATGTGGAGTTTTTCTTTAGAAAGTAATTGGAAATCATGGAGGCTTGCCCACAGGGAGGGAAAAGAATGGATAGTTAAGACTCTATAACATGAACAACCTCTGCAAAGTCAGAGGCACTTGAGAGCAGACAGAGCGAAGAGGAAATTGGCTCTGGCACCAGCCCAGAGGGCTGCACCGGCAGCTGGTCTTAGAGGAATTAATTCTCGGAAGCCTCCGCTGCTGCCCAGGTACAGATGGGATCATCTGGCTGACTTTCACCAGAAAAAGGAGAAGGATCCTCTTGGCATATTTTGTTTGAATACTGTGAAAAAGGCAAGACTCTCCTAAAGTAATTCTTAACAACTGGTAACTACATATCTAGTTTTGTAAAGGTCATGTTGAAATGAGAAGAAAATGCTCTCTAGAATACCCACAGACTTGGCAAGGAGAGATGGGAAAGCGACATGGGCCACGGAAGGAACCATATGGCCCGAGGGCCCCAGCTCTGCCCCGGGGTCCCCAGCTCTGCCCCAGCTCGGCCTGGGCTAGTTATTTATCCTAATGAATATATTGGTAAAACTCCAACAATCTGATCTGGGTTAGCCCCTTCATCAGAAACTGGGGTAAGTCTATGGCAGGCAGAGGAACAAGAAGATGGCTCTTTCATGAGCCTCAGGGCTTAGGGCCAGTGGGTGGAGGGCATGGAGAGCTCTGGGCTGGAGATGGGAATGTAGAAGTAGGTGGGACCCCATTTAACCAGAAGTCATCAGTAAATTTTAAGTGAGGGAATGACCTGGACAAATGTGTTTTAAATAAACTTTGTCTTTTTCAAGCAGTTTTAGATTTATAGAAAAAAATGTAAAGATAATGCAGGGAGTATCCATATATCCTGCACCCATTTTCCTCCATTATTAATATCTTATTACAGTGGTACATTTGACTAATACTAATGAAACAATACATTACTATTGACTAACTAAAATCCATAGATTGTTCAGATTTCCATAGATTTTACTCATTGACATTTTTCTGTTACAGGATATCACATTACATTTAATTGATGTCTATGTCTGTCGGGGCTGCTATAACAGAATACCTTAGACTGGATGGCTTACACAACAAACACTTATATTTCACAGTTTGGGAGGCTGGGAAGTCCAAGGTCAAGGCGCTGGAAGACTCGGTATCTGATGAAAGCTCACTTCCTGGTTCCTAGACTCTGATCTTCTTGTTGGGTCCTGACATGCCCAAGGGGGCAAGAGAGTTCTTTGAGATCTTTTTTCTAAGGTCATGAATCCCACCCATGAGATCACTGCTAATGTTGACCTTGATCATCGGGTTGAGGCACCGTTTGCCAGGTGTCTTCACTGTAAAGGTCCTCTCCCCCTGACCTGCTTTCCATACTGTGCTCTTTAGAAGAAAGTCTCTATAAACAGCCCATACTTAAGGAGTGGGAAGTTGTGCTCTATCTCCTTGAGGGGAGGGTGTATACATAAATTATTTGGAATTCTTTTTTTTAATCCTCACTAGAGGATATGATTTTTAGAGAGAGGAGAGAGAGAGAGAGAGAGAGAGAGAGAGAGAGAGAGAGAGGTGTGAGAGAAACATTGGTTGGTTGCCTCCTGAATGTGCCCCCCAATGGAGATCCAACCTGTAACCTAGATATGTGCCCTGACCAGGAACTGAACCAGCAACCTTTCTGTGCATGGGACGATGCTCCAACCAACTGAACCACACCAGCCAGGGCCACTTCTTTTGCATTAGTCTTTTCTCTCTCATTTATTTATTTGTTTAATCATTTATTTGTATCAGTATGGGATCATGGGCACTAATTTTGTACTTTGGATGATAATCAAATACAACTCTATTTATTTTGTTGCTTAAATTATCCCAGCTGTGGCCACCAGGAATTCCTCCAATTGGCTTCTGTGTCCTGTTGGCATACTCCCATCATTGTGTGTGTGTTTAAGTACTCTCTTACTTTCTGACACATGAGCTACTACAGGCTCCTCTTGTATGTTTCCTACTCCCCATCCTAGAACCAGCCATTGCTTCACATTGAAAAATGGTATTATAAACCACGATATGGGTGTTAAGTATGCTTGTTGCTTCTGGGATATCATTGTTGGTATCTTTTCACCTGAAGAGCGAGGAAGTCTATGTGTATACTATCTCTGTGCAAATATTTTTATAGATCATCACCTGTATCCATATTAAGCTAAATATGAGTTAGTACTTGCTATAGACTGAATGATTGTGTCCCCCTAAAATGTATATTTTGAAACCTAATCCCCACTGAGATGATGTGTGGAGGTGGGGCCTTTGGGAAGTGATTAGGTCATGATGGTAGAGCCCTCATAGGTGAGATTCATGATCTTATTAAAGAAACTCCAGTGATTTTGCCTTACCCTTTCCACCAGGTTAACACACAGCAAGAAAAATGTCATCTAGGAACCAGAAAGTAGGCTCTCATCAGATACTGAATCCACCAATGCCTTGATCTTGCATTTCCCAGGTTCCAGAACTATGAGAGGGAAAAAAAAATCTGTTCTTCATAAGCCACTAAGTCTATGATATTTTGTTATAACAGCCTAAATGAACTGGTGACTCTACCTCTAATTCATTACCACATGGATATTTCCAGCATCCTCCCATGCTTACCTACAAATTCTCATTCCAACAGTGAGAAACCTGGCTTACAAAATCTGCCATGCCTTTACTCAATTGGTCCATTCTAGTATACATATATGAGATTACTCTAGTACTGGATTACTCCAATGAGAAACAACTTTATAAACTAGAGTACAGAGCTAATGGACAGTGTCTTTTGCCTTTTAGACAATTCACTCATTTCTAGGCAATAGGTAATTTTTTTTTGGCAATGGGTACTTTTTATGTTGAAAATAGTTCTCTGTTATGTGGGGAATCAATTTAAGGAGATAGAAAAAATGGACAGACTCATAGATACAGAGAACAGACTGACAGCTGTCCAGGGAGAGAAGGGAGCAGGGTTGGGGAGCTGGGTGAAAAAAAAATGTGAAGAGATTAAGCAAAAAAAAAAAAAAAAGGGCCCTAACCAGTTTGGCTCAGTGGATAGAGCATCGGCCTGCTGACTCAAGGGTCCCAGGTTCAATTCCGGTCAAGGGCATGTACCTTGGTTGAGGGCACATCCCCAGTGGGGAGTGTGCAGGAGGCAGCTGATCGATGTTTCTCTCTCATTGATGTTTCTAACTCTCTATCCCTCTCCCTTCCTCTCTGTAAAAAATCAATAAAATATATTTTAAAAAAGGAACAAAACTCATAGGCACAGACAACAGTAGGTGATTACCAAGGGGAAAGGGTGGTAGGGGAAGGTAGAAGAGGGTAAAGGGATAAGTGGAGATGGAAGGAGACTTGACTTTGGATGGTAAATACACAATATAATATATAGATGATATATTATAGAATTGTACAATTTTATACAATTGTACAGTAATATAATTTTATTAACCAATGTCACTCCAATAAATTCAATAAAAATTTTATTCCTTAAAAAAAATTTTTTTATTTCAGAGAGAGGAAGGGCGAGATATAAACATCAATGGTGAGAAAGAATCATTGGTCGTCTACCTTCTGCATGCTCCCTACTGGGGACTGAGCCCACAACCCGGGCAAGTGCTCTGACCAAGAACCTCCTGGTTCATAGGCCAACGCTCAACAATTGAGCCATGCCAGCCCGGCTCAATCAAAATTTTAAAAAATTGATGGAGAGGCAAGTTCAGCTGAAAAATAATGGTGGTTAAGCCCCTAAATAAAAGCAAATATTTATTAAGTTCCTACTAGTAAGCTCTATATAAGGTAGTTACTATCTTCATGTACTAAGCTGTTCTACGCACTTTACAAGCCTTCACTCATTGAATCTGCACAACTACCTGTGATCTATATTATTACTGTCTCAATTCATAGGTGAGAAAACCGAGGTACAGAGAGATTTTTAACTTGCTCACTGTCACATTGCCAGGATTCACATTCTGACAGTAAGTTTGCAGGTCCTGTGCTTTTATCCAGTTTCAATTATCCCTGTCAATCAAAATATCCAAATTCTTTATTATATGAGGGCATTAACCCTCTCATTTACATTTTTAAAGTACTAACACACCGTTAGACACTATAAGGTATTCCAACATCTCTGACTGAAAAAAGATTAAGCTAAGAAGAAAAAGAAACATTACTTAATGCCCACGGTGATGAGAAGACCAGGTGCTTCATTGAATGGGGGCCATGTTGCTGAGCCTTCTGCCATCTCTGGACCTCAGAGGAAGATGGACACAATCCAACAGCTGTGAGCTCTGATGGCTCCTGCTGGACTGGCAGGGTGAATTGGAAACCACTTTTTTATTCACAAAAGCCTTTCAAGCAAGGGGTTAAGCAGCTGCTAACCAAGAAAAAGAATCATGCAGATTGTAAATCCTAGCTTTTTAAAATAAAGAAGCCACTGATAAAAGATGAAATATAGATCTAATAAAAATCTGCTCAAATGATAGGAAAACCAGCCTTTTGTAGGAAGCAAGTGCCTATTTATATTTGTGAGTCAGTTATCACACGTCCTTTAGGAAATCAAAACACTCATTCTGCAGGCTGAATTTCACCACCAGGGCCAGTTTACTCTCAGGTACTTGTGTGCACAGTCGACTCACAATCATATAAAGCTTATTTATTTCCAGGGTCTCCTAAGGCCCTGAGTGACCATCTGAGGCCTAATGACCTCCTATGTTCACACAGGACTGCAAGTAGAATCTGGAACCCTAAATACCACCTGATTTAGAGCAGAGGTAGGCCATACCTAGCAAAAAGCGAGTGAACTTGGAAACTCTGAGCAGTTCTGGTTAGGTAACGTTCTAGTCTGACTTGGATCCAAGGGGTTTCAGAAGGGAGCAACATTGCATACGTATGTTCAGTGAACTATCTTAATATGGAAACTGGCTTTTGATCTTTAAGTATGATTCATTTTATTTTTGTTCTACGTAAATTCGTAGAATTTAGAGTAGAAAAAAAAACCAATTGAACTTTATAAACTCTAATGCCCTGATTCTATAGATGAGACCATTGTCTGTAACAAGTAAATAACTTATCCCAAACCATATGGCTGGTTTGTGCTAGGGCTCAGATTTAAAGAAGAATCAAGCTAAAAGTTCCAGATATTCCCCAATGTTCAGAGCTGCTAAAGTATCATAATTTAACAATCACTATAAATTTCCTGTACAAAATATTTAAAAGATAATATTCAGGTCATGAGTTATAGAGACTGAACCCTTGTCCTACAGGAAATTGTGATACTTGTCAGACCACAGTAAAGTGAGCAGATGATGGAACACCACTAAAATCAAGTAAGTATTGGATGTAATACAGGAGAATATATTTAGTTTGGGTTATGAAAACATAGAAGTAGGTCTATATCTAAATAAATGAGCAAAGAATCAATGAGCAGGAAAAATACGTCCTGTGTTTTAAAACTGTTGCCAAAAAACAATATGTGCATGGAGTACTTCCAATCTTTTCTTTCTGGCTCTTCATCTAAATTTTGAGACCTCCCTTCCATATCCTTCAGTGCCTTGGTATCCCTAAGTTCTCCAAGGCTGCCTCCATTCCTAATATATGGGTTTCTTTTACTTACTTTGTGCTCTGTCCATGCACTGGCCTTTCATCCCATCAACAAAACAAAGCAAAAACAAAACACCTGAATGGTGCTGACTTGTGGCCCATAACATCCTTTCTGCGTATTTGACTGCTCTTCTTTTGAAAAATTTCATTATCGTTCCCAGTGCCTAAATGGTGGAGTTTGGGCATAATCATGAGGTGAGTAGAATTCTTGTTTTTGCCTGTCATGAGTTCTGTGACGTGGTCCAGTCACGTCATGCCTCTCTCTTTCCTGATTTGCAAAGTCATCCTTATAGCCGGATTTCTCAATTATTTTAAACGAATAATTATTGGATATGTGTAACTCATAATCAGAAGGATGAATTTTTAAGTTGGAATTTCAGACTCCATCATGGAGTCTGGGGTTTTTGGATTTGGGACCAAGAATGGAGATAATCTGGAAATTTGAGGTGCAAGAGAAAAGGTGTGGTTTTGTGGCTGTAAACATCTATGAGATACCATTTTAATTTTGATATATTGGTGATGGATTATACTTTACTGCCATACACCTGATGATCTAAAATTTAGTTTAGGACTTCAGTTATTTTCTTTTGAATTTAGAATCTGATCATGTAAATGGAAAATAATATAATTGAATTCTGTCTTCTGAAGGTTATATTTAAACCCCGGCAAACCATGTATATCTAACTAATGGATAATCAGTAATAAATCAGCTATTTGTCTTTTATGGTGACTGTTTTAGACTTTGTAAACATTTGGTTTTGAATTAGCCTAATAGTACATCATTCTAAGAAGGAATCACATAATTTAAAAATTTCCCTTATGCGTAGGGTTTGATGTCTGAGTTTCAATTATTATGCTTTTATGCGTATTTGTCTGGTTTTGACGTGGGAGTGATGAGTGGGAGTTTTTTCAGACCTGCTTTTAACATATTAGTTTTTTTATTATTGTTGAATTGTTATTAAAATAATTTATCATAATATTGAAGTGAGTGAAAAGAGACTTTAGAAATCATTTTTAAAAATAAGTATATTTCTTAGTCTGTTCCAAGTGAGTATTTTTTCTTGCTCCCTGAGCCGTCTTCTGTTTCTGCTTCTCCCAGCCTGACCGTCACCTCCAGGTGACCTGTTGAGATGTGGCTCTGAGCTTGTAAAGCTGAGGCTCAGGGGATTGTCCCAGGGATCTCCCACTCTACATAGAGGCACTCACATTGTGGCTTTTAGAGGGGCGACAGGAAAGGAATGAGATGCATTCTCCTGAGTACCGGCTCAACTTCAACGAATCCCAGTGTTTGTTTTGAAGACTTTTGTGAATTGTTAGTTTTGAGTCACTGGTGTCCAGATGACCCTGGGCTAGGTTCCCGCCCCTGGAAGTGGCCTTATTACTCCATGTCTGGTTCACACCATGAACATGTCCTTTTATCACTTTCACAGTTAGTGGTGATACTGTTTACTTTTATTTTCTTGCAGGTCTCATAATCTTTGCTATTGAAACAGAAGAAAGAAGGCAGGCAAGATATTCAAAGACCTAGGAGAACAGGGACCTTTCTCCCACCCACAAAAGAAATTTGAGTAAGTGATAGATGACTTTAACAATCATCCTTTAGCTTGCTATGACTCCTGATGTAAATAAATGATTTAAATTCAAGAAGATAGACTGCAAAATGAAGAAATAAATTTGAATCAATAAACATTTTATTTATTGATTAGTTAATTATTCAAATAAAAACTGATTTTGCCTGGCCAGTGTGCCTCAGTGGTTGAGCATCGACCTCTGAACCAGGAAATCACAGTTTGATTCCTGGTCAGGGCACATGCCTAGGTCGTGGGCTTGATCCCCAGTAGGGGGTGTGCAGGAGGCAGCCAGTCAGTGATTCCCTCTCATCATTGATGTTTCTCTCTCTCTCTCTCTCTCCCCCTCTTCCGTCCTCTCTGAAATCAATAAATATATATATATATTTTTAAAGCTGATTTTGATGCTAGCTATGGTTTCATTGCATGATTCATATACAGAAGTCTCAATGTCTTGTCAGGCATGGATGATTTCTAATAAAATAGGCAGAGTTTGTTATTTAACTTCACTTTGCTCCTTAAATTGTATTAAAAAAAACAACACCAATTCCCAAGGGAAAAAGCATTTGCCGGTTTGATGCTTTAAGTTTGTAGTTGTAAACCATAGCTGTCAGATATTTTTCTCCTGTGAATATCAATGATATGTTTAATTAGATTTACATAGTTTCCTTTTGTTATTTTGTACAATTGGATGACTACAAACTTAATAGAAAAAAAAGAAAACATTCATTAGTGTTCACATAAATCCCTAAAGAAGACAGGCATTACTCCACTCAAGACAAGCAGGCATCCACTCAGCATCACATATGTGCTTTAGAAGAGTGATGAGTAAGGAAATCCTCCTACTCATGTGCTTTCAGATTGATGAGACAAACACACATACTGTAAAATAAGGGAAATACAAAGTGCTAAGGAGATGTGGCAGAAAACTTTCTGCAGGTTCACAGTTTGATGACATTTTCTTTAAGGAGATGTGGCAGAAAACTTTCTGCAGGTTCACAGTTTGATGACATTTTCTTTTTTTATTATGATAAAATTTACCGTTTTAACCATTTTTAGGTGTACAGTGCAATGGCATTAAGTCATTTACAAAGGGTGCCAATAGCTTCAATTAAACTCCACCCAGGTGAAAAGCATTGCCTGAAAAGATGATGCAGGCTGAGCTCACATAACACCAACAGACCTAGATGAAGGAACGAAGAACGGTTACTGATGGGTACAGCCTTCATGATCTATGATGTGTTAATAAAATAATTTATATAATTTTATTTCATTTTCTCAATGGAGTTCTCATTTTAGTGACACATAGATGTGGTTGCAGCCATTGAAATGACTAAAATGCAGTTGAATTGAATTAACCAACATCCACTGAACACCTCTCTGCATGGCAAGTTCAGCCTTGGATTCCCCATGTGGGCCTTGATTTCTAAAACTTCATGACATCATCCAATCGAGCTCACCCTCAAAGAGCAGCTATTGTGGACAGGAAAATGAGGCTGCCAACTGGGAAAGCCAAGCATGCAGAGGGTCTCAGTGCCATTCCTCTCCCAAAATATTTTATTGTATTAGTATTATTCATATGATAGAGAAATTTTAATAGAAAAACACACTTTCCAACAACTCTACTATCTTAATATAATCATTGTTAGTATTTGAATGTGCTTTCTTTCACAATACCTTCATATAGACCTGCTTTTAATGTGGCTATAATCTTATATGCACAATTCTGAATCTTGCTTTAATTACATCACAAGCATTTTCCATATTATTACAAAATTTTTTAATGTTTCCAGTATAAAAAATAATATATTTTGATAAAATAGAATTGGATGACAAAGAAGTAGGAGAATTACTTCTTTTGCATCCATCATTCAAACACAACCAGATTATTCTACTTTGTTCACTCAGTGTGACATGATAATAATTCTATGCTGTTATCCAGACTTTTAAAACTAACTTTTGTTGACAATTATAAAACAAATACAAATGCTATGCATATAATTGAAGAACACGGAAAAACACGGATAAGAAAATACCTTTTTATCTTACAATATAAGACAAACGGTGTTAAACAGATACAGTTGCAGTGTTTTTTACTAAAATTATATGCATATGTATATACATAATTTTTTTTAATGGGGTCATATTATACATATTTTGTAGACTTAAATTTTTTTTCATTTTATTTTTTTACTTTGTACTTATATCTCTGGTGGTTAATTTTATGTCAACTTGGGTGGGCTATGGTACCCAGTTTTTGGGTCAAACACTAAATGTTGCTGTGAAGGTATATGGTAGAAGTGATTAACATTAGCAATTAGCTGACTAAGTGGATTACCCCTGTTAATAGTGAAATATTAAACTACTTCACCCTAGGATCAAGAGCATGGCAAAGATGTTTGCTCTCACCATTTTGTTCAACTGAGAGTCCTAGCCAGTGAAACATGGTATAACAAAAGGCATAAACACGTGGAAAAGTGAAACTGTTGTTATTTGAAAAGAACATGATTCTGTCTGTGGAAAACAGCATGAAATCTATGACAATGACAAGAACTAATAAGTGAATTTAGAAACTTCACAGAATAAAAGATTACAAAGACAATATAAAAACAATTGTATTGGTACTACAAAGAAAAATTGCATATTGAAAGTAAAATTCATTTGTAAACGAATAAAAATCAAATATTTATATGTAAATTTAATTAAAATTCTGCTAGATCACTATTCTTATCATTGTAAACTATTGTCAAGAGAAATTAAGATTTAAATAGAGATATACTACTGTATTTATTATTAGAAGAATCAATATTATTCATGTTTATCCTTCCAAATTGATTCAACCCAGTCCCAATAAATCACAGCAGGCATTTATGAAGAAATTGGCAAGCTCATGCTTAAATTTTTGTGTGGAAATGCTAAGGGTCTAAACTAGGCAAAATGGTTTTAAAAAAGAGAAAAATTATAGGACTTCACTCCATGATTTAAAAATTTATTTTGAAGCTTCAGTAATCAAGTCGGTGTGATATTGGCATAGGAATAGACATGAATCAGTGGTATAGAGTAGAGAGCCACAGTATGTAGTCACTTGATTTTCAGTCAACGTGCCAAGTCAATTCAAATAGTGCTAGAAAAACTTGATATCCTTATAGAAAAGCTATGAACCTTGACTCCCATCCACATAGAAATATTAATTTGAGATGTACCACAGATATAAATATAAAATCTGCATAAACCTAAAATCTGAATATGAAGCCAGATAAGGTCTGGAATAGAACAGAAGTGAATACCTTTAGGTAGGTAGATTTTGCAACAAGGATACCTAAAGTATTAACCAGAAACAAAAATTAATAAAGTAGGCCAACAAAATTACATATTTTCTCTAATAAAAATACACCATTAAGAAATAAACATGTAAATTTGAAAAGATATATGAGAAGGGACACAATCTGTTTGTTAAAGTGCTTTGTATTATTGAGATGGCTTTCCTCCAGATTTCAAGTCATTCTGTAGCCATTACCCTGATTTTAATAATTTTGGGTGCATAGCTTTCTGTCTGCTATATTCACTCCATTAGCCAAGCACTGAAAATCAAATGTCACTTAGAAATTTAGCAGATACCTTTCTTTAACATCCAAGCCTGTTTTACAAGGTTGATGGGGGAAAAGCTGTTCGCACAATTGGATGGAATGGGATCAGGTAGGTCATTGTGCTTCAATTTTGGCTTTCAACCAGCTTTGTACTGCTCTCTGCATGGTTCTGTGCTCACATGGATGCTTTACAAAGTGTTTCTAGGTGCTTTTGACTTAGATTTGTGGGGTTTTGTTCTTTATATAACAGTTTGGAAATGAACAAACATAATGGGGTCTGTGGCCTTTCAAAACCGAGACATTTTGGACTGTGCCATTAAAGAGAAAGTGAGACCCTGTAGTCAATCATCTCATTACCTAATCAGATTAAAAAATATGTATTTAAAATTTGCTATGATGTGTAGAACTTCTTCAAGTATTAGGGGTACAGAGTGTGTATTGGGAATGTGCAAATCAATCATGAAAACCTTGCTCTCTTCAAACAGGTGGAAGACCACTTCCTACAGGGAGGGATTGCTCATCACTTTTTAAAAATTGAGATATAAGGGACATAAGTTTTTTATATACAACACTAGAGGCCTGGTGCATGGATTCGTGCACCAGTGGGGTCCCTCATCCTGGCCTGCAGGGATCAGGCCAAAACCGGCTCTCCGACATCCCCCAAGGGGTCCTGGATTGCAAGAGGGTGCAGGCCAGGCTGAAGGACCCCACCAGTGCACGATTGGGTCTGGGAAGGGACCGCAGGAGGGCTCCAGGGCATGTCTGGCCCATCTCACCCAATCCCAATTGGCCGGACCCCAGCAGCAAACTAACCTACCGGTCAGAGCATCTGCACCCTGATGGTCGGTGTGCATCATAGTGACTGGTCAAACGGTCAGACACTTCGCATATTAGGCTTTTATTATATAGGACTAGAGGCCCAGGGCACGGGATTTGTGCACTGGTGAGGGTGTGGCCTGTGGGGATCGGCCACTGTGGGAGCACCACTCATCCCGGTCTGCCGAGTGGCTGTGCACCCGCCCTCTGAGCAGCTGCTCCCTGGTCTGGCATCTTCCATGGAGCAGGAGCACTCGCCTCTCCAGGGCACCTGGTCGGGGCTGAGCCCAGGGCCAATAGCACTGAGAGGCCTCAGTCCCTTAGCGACCATGAACCCGCCTCCCAGCCTCCAGGGTCAGCTCTGCGAGCTCAGCGGTGGCAGCGCTGCGCAGCCTGCGGGCATCCAGAGGAGGTGGCATGGAGTGAGGAGGAGGAGCCTGGGGCAAGGAGGCAATGATCGCAGCCTGGGTTCCTGGCCATCGGCACACAGTGGGAACAGCTGCTCATCCTAGTCAGCCAAGCAGTGCTCCCACTGTGGTAGCACACTGACCACCAGGGAGCAGCTCCTGTGTTAAGCGACTGCCCCCTGGTGGTTAGTTTCATCATAGCAACTGGTCGACCGATTGTTCTGATTGTTTCACCATTCGGTTGCTGGGCTTTTATTATATAGGATAATGATTTGATATATGTATATATTGTAAAATTATTACCACAATAAATTTAGTCAACATTCATCAACTTACATAGTTATATGTTTTTTCTTATGATGAGAGTTTCTAAGAATTCTCTTAGCAATTTTTAATATACAAGACAGTATTGTTAAGTACCATGTTGTACCTTATATCCCCATGATATATTTATCTTATAACTAAAAGTTTGTACCTTTTGACCACCTTCACTCCCACCCCCTGCCTCTGGCAACCACCAATCTGTTCTCTATAGTTACATATTTGTTTTTTTTAGTTCAATGTATGAGTAAGATCAGATAGTATCTGTCTCTCGCTGTCTGATTTACTTCACTTAGCAAAATGCTCTCAAGGTCCACTGATGTTTCAAATAGCAGGATTACTTCTTTTATGGTTGAATTTTATTTCATCGTATATGTACATGACATTTTCTGTATCCATTCATTTGTTGATGAATATTTAGGCTATTTCCATGTTTTGTCTATTGTAAATAATGCTGCAATGAACATAGAAGTGCATATATAATTTCAAGACAGTGATTTTGTTTTCCTCAGATAAATTTCCAGAACTGGAATTGCTGGGTCCTATGGTGGTTCTACCTTTAATTTTCTGAGGATACTTTATAATCTTTCTCCTAGAGGCTTCACCAATTTACAGTCCCACCAACAATGCACAAGGGTTCTTTTATTATTTTTCTTTGCCAACATTTGCTAGTTCTTGTCTTTTTGATAATAGACATTCCAATGAGTGTGGTGTGGTATCTCATTGTCTGCACATCTTTAAAACACGAGGCGCTGCACCTGTGGTGGAGTTCATGGCTGAGGAGCAAAGGCTTCTGGGTCTTACCGAGGCCCCTTTTTGCCATCAGGGTAGGGAGAGTCACTCTTTAAGAGACACTTTAAGAAAAAAGGACCACTTTTGATCATTCTTTAAAGACTTGAGCTCTCAAAAATCTTACATTTCAGTTTTAAAAGCACAAACTTTAATTTCAATGTGTCTCATATCTACTTTGCCGTTAAAAGCTTTGTACTTTTTAGGAGACAGAATGCCAGTGGTCAGTATATACACACGGATATTAATTCAACTTCAAGATCTCTGTTCCATCAACAACAATATTAGTCCTGTAAAAGCAAAAAGGATGTGTTTTATTAAAGCTTTAAGAAGAAAAAGGAGTGATGGCCAGGTCAGCAGCATTGATTACTGTTTTAATTATGACTATCAACAGCACTAGCCAAGCACTGAAAATCAAATGTCACTTAGATATTTAGCAGACACCTTTCTTTAGCATCCAGGTCCATGCACTAATTGCTGCATCTGTCAGACCAAACATAATAACTATTTTAAAAATATTAATCTTCAAGACCTAGTTCCAAAATTTTCTAGAAACTCTGCAGGACATCACCAGTGGCCCCTCTCTCCCCCCGACCCCAGACAGTAAAGTAATGAGTCCTCAGTGCTAAAACGCTGTCTGTCTTCAGGTACCATTATAGATCGTGCTTGCTTTTCTTTTCAAGTGTAAAATTGCATCCTGTGTTGGCCATGAAATTGGAATGACCTCTTTTTGAAGGCCACACATGATAATTGAAAGGGATGATTGCAGGTGTTAGCAGGGCTCTTTTCTAAAGGGGAGGTGATTAAACTTTCAAAAATGTGTACAACTAAATTAAGTGGAAGATATAAAGTAAGCTAGACCAGGGTTTCATAGGGTGGCCCTGTGCTGCCTGTCTCAATAGCATTGCTGATAGGATATATGCCATTCTTAGCTGAAGTCGAGGACTTGGACCCTAGGATCCATTAGTTTTAAGTTTTTCAGTGGTCACGTTGCAACCTGACTCGGGTCAACTGTTGGGAAAATGCATGTCTCTTAATTATCGAAGGGATTCGTGGAATGAATATACAGTGTTAGCATACATTCTTTGTCCCTGGAAGCATAACTCAGAGCACTACCCTCCTGGTGGGAGCAGTGCTGTGTGTGTACACAGAGGCCAGTGCTCACACATACATAGTCCTACATACAAACACACGTACACACAAATGACCACATAAAAGAGGAACAATTTGCAGACCATTAAAGGCCCCAATTACTTTCCCATTTCTAATCTTATTTATTTTTTAATAAATGTGAAAGCATAGTGATATACATCACTGACATGGAGTTGGACTGACAATGAACTTTCTGATGTACTAGTAAAATACCGGGAACATTAAAGCATATTTGTAGCTATTCAAGCACATTCTTATATATATAGCCATTAATGACTGTAAACAAGCAAGCTGCCTCTTTAAAAACTGTTGGAAATGGGAATTTCACCAACAATTAATTTTGATTTTTCCCCAATCTATGGGCATTAATTTATTTTATGATTATTGAAGGACTAGAGGCCCGGAGCACGAAATTCGTGCGTGGGTAGGGTCCCTAGGCTGATCTTCCCAGGCTGCCGGCAGCTGGCCCCGCCCCCTGCCACTGCTGCTGCCAGTCACCCTCTGTGTGTGGGGCAACCAGCAGGGCGATTGAGGCCCCGGTGTCACCCCTGTTCACTGCCATCCACCTCCTGTTCACAGTTCCCATTGGGCGATCAGAGCCTGCTGGCTGGGGGGAGGGACCAAGAGGTTGGCTGGCAGGCCCAGATCAGGTGATTGGGGCCTGTGGGCTGGGGGCAGCTCCTCCATTGAGCATCTGCCCCCGATGGTCAGTGCATGTCATGGCCAACGGTTATTCTGCCATCTGGTCAATTTGCATATTATGCGTACACACACACACACACACACACACACACACACACTAGGCCTGGTGCACGAAATTTGTGCACTGGGGGTGGGGGGGGGGCGGGGGCTCAGCGCAGCCTGTGCCATCTTGCAGTCCAGGACCCTCACTCCTTACCACCCACCTGCTTGCTGCTCCCTACCGCTCAGCTCACTACTCCTTAGTGTTGCTGCAAAGGCTCCCGCCACCGCTGCTGCACTTGCCAAAGGTTTGGGTTCCATTCTGTCAGGGCACCTACTTAGGTTTTGGGTTTGATCCCTGGTTGGGGATGACTGCTGCTCAGGAAGTGACTGAGGACCATTGAGGTCCGTATGCTCTAGTCATTCGGTGGGGAGCTGGGGTTCCATTGCCGACATGGCCCACTCTGATCCCCACTACCCCTGCTCCTCCATCAAGGGCGACTTCAACTATGGCAGCTGCGTGGCCAGCTTACACAACCGCAGGGGTAGGTTGCCCTCCTGCGGCTTGCCAGGCCCTGCTGCTACGCAGTCGCTCCTGGAGGTGGATTTCTGGGTTCCCAGGGAGAGCGGGGTCGGAGGGAAGCACTTAGCTCTGCCTCCCCTCGGGGCACCCCGGCAGGAGCAGAGCACCCATCCTGCGCAGGGCTCAAAGAGGAGAGCCGCCCCAGGGAGGCCTCCTAGCTGGGTGTGAGAAAATGAAACTGGAGCCCTTCCTCCTTGAACCCAACCCTGTTGTCTTCGGTGTAGAAAGGGACAGATGAAAGCCTCAGCAGCCTTACTGGGGCATCTTTAAGTGAAGATGTTATTTTTTTTTCGGTGAAAATAAGTTTATTGTGTAATCAATATTGTGTAATCAATGTGATTACACAATATTGTGTAATCAATAACCTGCATTGAGTTATCTGCTGGGATGTTTGTGCTTTAGGGCATGTGAACGCATTTTATTTGACGCAGCCTCACGACCCCTGGCCTCGTGCTGCACGCAGCCACACCCACCGCTCCAGCTGGTTGTTATGCTCCAGCGGGTGTTACCATGAGGGCAAATTTACATATTCCTTCATTATATATATAGATAGATTATCCCTTCCATACAAGGGATAACAGAAGAATTAGGCTAAATCTATGCCTATGAAAGGTGTCCTGAGGATGCCCTTGCTGTCCATCTGTCACCATCAGTGTGACCTTGATTAGTCTGAAGCATAGCCATGCTGGGTATGTCTAGGTCTGCATCAATGGCAAGAATGGTCTCAGTTATAATTGAATCCTTTGGCAAAGTTTCCATTAGTTGCAATAGGTACACTTCAGAGATATAAGGGTATAAAAGTCTCATAATTCTTGCCATTAAAGAATACATTCTACAAACAAATATCAATTGTTTTGCTAGTGAAAAATGATAAGCATCTTAAGAGAGGTATGGATAAGTGCTGTGGGCATTCAGAAAAGGGCATGATTATTAATAATGGTTGCACTGATGTAAGTGGCTCTATCAAATCACAAAACTTTATGTTTATGTAATACTTTGAAAATCATGTTTGAATACATTATCAACTGTACCTCAAACCACCATGTTGATTGGCTGAGAAAACCACAGCTGTCATCTATATATATAAAAGCCTAAGCGACCATTATGACCGGTCATCCGAACGATTGGTCTACTGGTCACTATGACACACACTGACCACCAAGGGGCAGACGCTCAACCCAGGTGCTGCCCCCTAGTGGTCGGTGCACTCCCACAGCCAACCTCCTGTGGCCTCTTCCCCCAGCCATCCAGCCCTGATCGGCCCGGGGCGGTCGGCCAACCTCCCATGGTCCCTCCCCCTGCACTGGACGAGATGGCCCCGATCAGCCCTGATTGCCAGCCAGGCCAAGGGACCCCATCTGTGCACGAATTTGTGCACCGGATCTCTAGTCATGGTATAAATGAGAAATGTGAGGGTAGGGCTAGCATTCAAGTGATGTGGCTAATAGGTAGTTAGAGACAGAGCTAAAACTATGAGCAGCTTAAAGACAAGTTCTATTCCTAATCCACTTATAGTACTTTACATGCTGAAACCAAGAGATGGCAGTGAAAAAAAACCCCAAAAACTTAGCCTTCAATTCTCCTTTTCCAACCAAGTGTTTAAAACAACTCAGCTCCAGACAAAACATTTTAGAAAATAGAACGTGAGGTATTGAATAGAATTCTGGTTTGAGCATCAGAATATGTAAAGGTTTGCCACATCGGTTCATTTCATGACACAAGGTCAGGCATTGAATTTGTTTGTATCTCATTTGTTAACCTGGAAAATGAGCATAATTATGTTTTCTTCCTTCCTCAATGATAGAGATAGCATAAGGCTAAATGAGTCACAGTATTATTATCTCTGTATAATGTTGATGGAGAAGAGGAAGAACATAATTTGCATCTAGTCTAGAAGCTGATTAAGCCATCTCTTACCTTTGCTGTTTGCAGTTAATAGCAGAGAGGCCTGATTTGATCTGTGCTATCATGTAATCTTGTCATTGTGAGGTTCTTCAGAAGGAAGAGTGTCAGGGCCTCTGTTGTAAATGTGCTCTCTAATTCTTTTGAGGAGAGAGGAGAGAAAAGGAAAATTATGGCATAGACATGCTCTAAATTTAAGTCAATTTTATTTCCTGCTTTATATTTGGACAATCTTATAACTTGTAAAATGCTTCTTTTAAATTTTACATGTGAAATTAAGAGGGTTAACATATACTAACCTGGTAATAAAAATATAATTTTTATCAAAGTTCAATAGCGTCTTAGCAAATGCTACCACCACCCCATTGGGGAGCTTCCTACAGTGACTATGCCTTGGTCCTTTTTATGTCTTAGATAGAAGTTCATTCACTGAGTGATGTGATCTGGTCCAATAGAACTTGAAAAAAAGCACATGTGATTGTATCTTCTCTGTGGGTTGTCTCTTGAAATATCAGTCAATTAGGCAATTTAACCTGCCTAGTCTAGCAACATTGCAATTGAATAGGAAACTGGAACAGAAATGATACAGATTTATAGATATTCAGTGAATAACAATTACAGTGATATCCATTTGGCACGCAGTTGTTCATTGTTACAAAATCCACAACTGATATATGATTGCAGGATTGGTTTAATCCCTTGTACCTCAGATAGAGGGTTTGGCACCAAAAAATCCTTTCCTGCTTTACCAAAAAGTAAACAAAATCTTAATAGAGAAAATAGTTTAATTCTGATGAAGCAAACATTTTTTTCTAGACACTGTTGTTAATTAAAAACAACCTATAAAAATGCACATAAGGACATATAAAACCATATAATCATACATAGCAAATAATTAGTCTTAATATTATTTAAACATGTCTGATTTTGTAATCTTTTTTCCTTTTGTAAGCCTTTTTATCTGGTTACAGTACTATATATTTTTTGAATTTATGTAATTATATCACAACTTGATAGGTCTTCTAGTGATATTTAATACTATCTCAATTTAAAATAATTCATAACTCTTTTTGAAAGGAGTTTAAGCACAATTAGTATTATCTTTTATTTCTGTAAACACTTATCTCAAATCCCCAAATACAATAACCACGGTTACTTTCCACCATCAATGAGTCCTTTCAGATTTGAGTCTCATTTCCTGAACACCTAGAATGGTTCAGTCACTGTAATAAATGTTTTGTATGTGCTTAACTCTCATACAAATTCTGCGATGTTGGTAATGTTATCTCATTTTGATGGGTGAAGAAACAAAGGTACAAAAATTCTGCAATTTTTCTATAATCATATGCATAGCAAGCAGCAGAGTTTAAACAAATGAAAGTGAAGTTAAATAGAGTAAAAAATGGAACTTAACAATAAATATTGCACAACCAAAATTAAAAAGGGAAAAATACTTTCCTGGCCAATTGCTCAGTGGTTGAGTGTCGACCAATGAACCAGGAGGTCATGGTTTGATTCCTGGTCAGAGCACATGCCTGGCTTGTGGACTAGGTCATATAAGAGGCAGCCAATCAATGATTCTCTCTCATCATTGATGCTTCCTTCTCTCTCTCTCCCCTCCCTTCCTCTCTGAAATCAATAAAAATATATTTTTTAAATGGGAAAAATTTGAATAGACATTGTTCCAAAGAAGATATATAAATAGCCAAAAAACACATTAACATCATTAATCATTGGGGAAATGCAAATAAAAAACACTATGAGATTCCACTTCACAGCCAGTAGGATGGCAAGAAGCAACCAGCCACTAAGATGGGTATAATTAGCAAGTGTTGGTGAGGATGTAGAGAAATTGGAACCATTACAGATTGTTGGTGGGAATGTAAAATGGTACAGCCACTGTGGGAAAAAGTTTGACAGTTCTTCAACAGTTAAATACTGTATAGAGTTACAATATGACCCAGCAACTTCACTCTTGGGTATCGACTGAAGAGAATAGAGAACATATATCCACACAAAAATTTGTACATGACTGCCTATTGCAGCATTATCAAATTGGAAACAATCCAAATGTTAATGTTTATCAACCGATGAAGCGATAAACAATATATGGTATAGCTAAGCAACGGAATATTGCTATCATTACAATATTGAATATTACTCAGCAATAGAAAGAAATGAAATACTAATGCACACACAACATGGATGGAGACTTTGTCTGAGTAGTTCCAGGCAAGGTTTCAGCAATCAGCACAATTTCCAGCAGCCCAGGACTGCTTGGTACTCTAAGGTTCCAAAGAATAACAACTTTTTCACTTATAATTCTACCTGTCTGGTGAACACAGTCCTGCTGACATATTGATGTTAGTCCAGTGGTACCCATTTCAAATAGAATATCCAGTAGTGTAAGATAATAAATGTGTGTTGTTTTATGTCATCAAATTTTAATTTGTTAGAGCAGCAATAGGACACTAATACAGCTTATGCTCTATTTGCTATTTGTAATGTTACTGAATGCTTTTAGCTAATATCTTATTTGGCATCCTTACATTTATATTCTTTTCTTTCTTTTTTTTATGGTCTAAAGTTTTACATATGTCTCCTTTTTCCCCGACTGACCCCCCCCCCCCCAAAGCCATTCCCACCCCAGGGAAACCCCCACCACCCCAGTGTCTGTGTCCATTGGTTATGCTAATATGCATGCATACAAGTCCTTTGGTTGCTCTCTAACCCGCCCAACCTCCCTTGCCTTACATTTATATTCTTTTTTTTTAATATATTTTATTGATTTTCTACAGAGAGGAAGGGAGAGAGATAGAGAGCCAGAAACATCGATGAGAGAGAAACATCGATCAGCTGCCTCCTGCACATCTCCCACTGGGGATGTGCCCGCAACCCAGGTACATGCCCTTGACCGGAATCGAACCCGGGACCCCTCAGTCCGCAGGCCGACGCTCTATCCACTGAGCCAAACTGGTTTCAGCTACATTTATATTCTTAATTGAGACTAATTTTTTGCTTTGTGAGTATGTGTATGTGTGTGCAGTATGTGACAAGTTAGGTGTCAAAGTTATATTTACTTTTAGAAAAATAACTTAGAAATGTGTCCTTGTTTTTATATCCGACATCAATGTAAGTAGCAATGGGATAGCTGGTCTTTGAAGACTTGGTTGATATCTAGCCCCCGACACCAGGTGGGCCTTAAGCTTTTCTGTGTTATTTGTATTTTACAGATTTTTAACCTCTTAGTTGGGCTCTCTCAAGGACCACTTGTATGATTCAATCCTGCTTCTCATGGTGAAAATAATGTTTCTCCTGGTCCCAGGAAGTCTATAGAAAACACAAAGATAGATTTTTGCTGGTTCACCATAATGAATGACCTGATCTTGATAGCCATCTTTCAGTATATGTTTTTCCACTCTATTGTTCTCTGGTTCTTTGACTGAATTTACTTCTGGGCCTTAAGATCCCAGAATTTCTCATTCCCTGCTCCTATTTTTCAAGACTGCTTAATTAATTCTTTCTTGCCAACTTGCTAATTGACTTAATGCCCATATATGCATGTCATTTTGTTACTGATTTCCAAGTGTTTGCATTGGATTATGCTCTAATCTCTATGGCTCTATGGTTTGCTGCTTGGGTCTTCACCTTGCCCCTGACCTCCTTTTGTTTGGACAAGTGTCTTGATCCTAGAGCCAAGTATCTATAACCTCATTAATTGATCTTGTGATTTTAGTCATGAAATTGGAATTTGTACTCACATTCCCATGTGTCCGCTTCTAAAATGTTTTAGCTTCATGTCCTCTGATCAAGACTGCAAATTTTTTTATCCCAAATATCCAGAGACTTTCACATCACTGAAGTTCTAATCCTAACAAACTATGTAATTCAATGACTATGTACTTTGTTCACTGTAATTTATTTTATACATTTTATTTTTGATTGAATACTTACTTCAAAGGGTTTATTCTGAAGGTAATATGCTATTCTAATCTTTTGAAATAACTACTAATTAACCTATCTTATTTGGTAGTCCTACATCTCTTTTTAGTCATAGATTTCTATACCTTTGTCAATTAATTACACTCTATGGCATAACTGCTAAGACTATTATCACGCTACATTATTGTTCTGCTGAATCAGTTTAATTATCACTTTATAATCAACAGTCATTAATGTCTATACATGTGAATTGTGTTGCTATATTTTATACTCTAATTCAAAACTATTTTGAGAAATTCTACAGTTTTAGCAATAAGTACTAAACCTCTTAGGGTATACAAGTGAAGTTTCTCAGAAAATGTAGTTTACAAATTTCTTTCAGCTTACAGCTTGTGGAGTTGGAAACATAGCAACATGTTTTGCCAAAATGTTTCATCAAATTTATAGGATAATTTATTTATTCTTAAATAAATAAACTTACTTATTGTGTCCCTATCATGCACTTAAGTACTGTTTTATGTGCTTGGAAAATATCAGTGAACTAATCAAAGATGCTTTCCATCATGCAGCTAATAGTCTAATGGCAGAGTGAAAGCAATAAATAGAAAATATGATAAACAAATATAATAAACAAATTATGTGTGTCACATTATCAAGTGATAAGAATTATGGAACAAAACAAAAAATACAGAGGGAGCATGTAAATTGGGGATGCTTTGGGTAGAAAAAGGCTAAGTTTTTCAATTTTAAAAAGAGTGGTCACATTAGGCCTCATTGAGCAGATAAAATAAGGACAAAAATATATAGAAAAGGGAGTTGGACATTCAGGTATCTGGTAGAAGAATACTCAGAGTTAAGAGCCAGTGAAAATGCCCTAAAATGGGATTTATCTGACTTGTCTATGATCAGCAAGGAGGAAGTGTGCCTGAATTGGAATGATCCAGAGGATAGTAATAGATGAGGCCACAGAGGTGATGATAGACTTGACATTGTAGGATTTGGTAGACACTAGTGAAAACTCTATCTTGTATTCTAAAGGAAATTGGAAGATTTTGAGCAGAGATTAATATAATATGATTTATACTGTAAAGGGATTATTCTGGATGCTGTCTATGTAAGGGTGCAATGGTAGGAGCTGATTTTAGTTATTGAGTATAAAAGTTTATGGTGGCTTGAATCAGAGAGGTATGTGGTGAATTAGCTGGAAGGCACTGCAGTAGAGTATGAGAGAAAAATCTTGAAATGATGAGTTTGAAATTGTGATTAAACACCCAAGTGAAGGTCTACTTGGATGGATGAGACTAGAGTTTTAGAGAGGGGTCTGGTTTGAAGATATAAATTTGGGAATTCTCAGTCCATGTATGATATTGAAGGAAATGAGTATTTGAGAGCACAGGTCAGTGATTGTAGATAAAGAAAAAATGTACCTTGGAACAAGCCTATGTGAGGGAGTTGGGGAAATAAGGGAAGGAGAACTAGTGAGAGACTAAGAATGAACACCACAGTGAGGTGTTGTCACTGACCACATGAAGGGCACATATCATCACAGAGGAATCTGCCTCAAGGCTTAGTGAGTCACTTTAGAGCAGGGGTGGGCAAACTTTTTGACTCGAGGGCCACAATGGGTTCTTAAACTGGACCGGAGGGCCAGAACAAAAGCATGGATGGAGTGTTTGTGTGAACTAATATAAATTCAAAGTAAACATCATTACATAAAACGGTACGGTCTTTTTTTTTTTTTTAGTTTTATTCATTTCAAACGGGCCGGATCCAGCCCACGGGCCATAGTTTGCCCACGGCTGCTTTAGAGTAAGGAGGCCAATGTGCAGCTGCAGATTTGTTGACATAGCACTAGGCAAAGCAAGACTCACCAAATGAATATTTTAAGTGAATTTCATCTATTATCAACTTCCAGCATTTTTTAATAAATGTACTAACGTGAAACAAAAACTGTTGATGTGCTGGCTCCACTAGCAAGAGAAGAACTTTGTAAGAATTAAGTGAATGTTGTGTCAGTGTGATGAGATTCTTCGCTAGGATAATCAGATAATTCTAGTAAGGTTTGATTTGTTTCATCTAACTCATGAAATCAAAGCAGAGCACTTGGAAGGAAGTTCATTCTGTTGACAGTTAAAAATAAGATTTTTTTGGTCAGAGCTTTTATAAATTCAGTTTATAAATTCAATACTAAGGATAAAATAATTTGATTTTTTTCATGATAATATAAACACAAATTTTGGTGAAGCACAACATCATGGTATAAACAATATTTTTACTATATTAAAAAAACCTGTGGAGCAGAAAATATACTTAGAATTGGTAGTGGTGAGCATATAATGTATAATTGCACTCATAAAATAGGTGATATTTTACCTATTACAAAAGATATCATAGTTATCTAAGTTTATGTGTTTTTTATGAGCATTAAGTCATCAAACTACAATACTGCGATGACAGCTAATGTTGAAAACAGCTAATGCTTCAGCTGAAGGTGGGGTTTCATCTTTGTTGCCCTTGATCCATCATAGTTTAGGAAAGTTTGAGTCACTGAAAAACTACTTTGTAAATTTGTGAACATGTGTACTGCAATGTGCCCTACAGTGAAAGTGAACTTATGAGTCTTCTAAATGATGGTTACAATATTTTTCAAAATGGTAGGGAATTTTTAATCAACATATTCAACTCATGGAGCAGTAAGAACATAAGTTTTGAAATTCTAAGCTATTTTCAATTATTGAAAACAAAACTTGCAAACAAGAAGATTGAATTTTTTTGGTACAAATGCAAGAGAAGAATGATCAAGTGGGATTTACTCTGGGGATGCAAGGTTGATACAATATTAGCAAATCAGTTAATATGGTACACCACATACACAAAATGAAGGATAAAAACCTCATGATCATATCAACAGATCAGAAAAAGCATTTGATAAAAATCCAACAGTCATTTGTGATAAAAACTCAGCTAAGTGGGAAGAGAGGGAGCATATCTCAACCTAATGAAGACCATATATGACAAATCCACTGCCAGCACCATACTCAATGGGCAAAAACTACAAGCATTTTTCTTGGGATTGGAAATAAGACAGGGATCTCCATTTTTACCACTCTTATTTAACATAGCACTGGAAATTATAGCCACAATAATCAGACAAGAAGAAGAAATAAAAGGCATCAATTTGGACAATAAGAAGTAAAAATGTCATTATTTGCAGATGACATGATACTGTATACAGATAACACTAAAATTCCACCAAAAACTACTAGAACTGATAAATGAATTCAGTAAAGTAGTAGGATAGTAAAGAAATATCCAGAAATCATATATATGTATATCTGTAAAATGAACTATCAGAAAGGAAAACTAAGGAAACAATTCTATTCTTAATTGACTCAAAAGGAATAAATTTAATCAATGATGTAAAAGACCTGTATTCAAAAAATTATAAAACACTGAAGAAAGAAACTGAGAAAAATACAAAAAACTGGAAGCATATTTGGAACCATAAAGGACTCTGAACAACAATATCAATCTTGGAATAGAAGAACAAAGTTGGAGTACTCATGCTACCTGATATCAAACTATACTACAAGACTACAGTAATCAAAACAGCATGGTACTGGCATAAAAACAGAATAGAAAACTCAGAAATAAACCCTTACCTTTATGGTCAATTAATATTTGACAAGGGAGGCAAGAACATGCAATGGGGTAAAGACAGTCTCTTCAATAAATAGTGTTGGGAAATTTGGACAGATACATGCAAAAAAATGAGATTAGAGCCCTAAATGGTTTGGCTCAGTGGATAGAGCATCAGCCTGTGGACTCAAGGGTCTCAGGTTTAATTCCGGTCAAGGGTATGTACCTTGGTTGTGGGCACATCCCCAGTAGGGAGTGTGCAGGAGGCAGCTGATCGATGTTTCTAGCTCTCTATCCCTCTCCCTTCCTCTCTGTAAAAAAAATCAATAAAATGTATTTTAAAAAAATGAGATTAGACCACACTCTTGCACCATACACAAGAATAAATTCAAAATGGATTAGAGTCTTAAATGTAAGCATCAAAATCATAAAAAAACATATAGGCAGTAAAATCTTGGACATTTATTGAAGCAATATTTTTTCTGATATGTCTCCTCAGGCAAGGGAAACAAAAGAAAAAATAATTAAATGGGACTACATCAAACTAAAAAGTTTTTGCACAGCAAAGAAAATCATCAACAAAATGAAAAGACAACCCACTGAATGGGAGAACATATTCACCAATGATACATCTGAGAAGAAGTTAATATTCAAAATTTATAAAACTCAACACCAAAAAAATAAGCAATCCAATTAAAAAATGGGCAAAAGACCTGAATAGACACTTCTCCAAAGAGGACATACAGATGGCCAATAAACATTTAAAAAGATGTTCATCATCACTAATCATCAGAGAGATGCAAATTAAAACTACAATGAGGTATCACCTCACACCTGTCAGAATGGCTACTATCAATAAATCAACAAACAACAAGAGCTGGAGAGGATGTGGAGAAGAGGGAACCCTAGGAGAAGAGAGCACTGTTGGTGGGAATGCAGACTGGTGCACTCACTGTGAAAAACAGTCTGGAAGTTCCTCAAAAAATTAAAAATAGAACTGCTGTTTGACCCATAGATCTCACGTCTGGGAATATATCCTAAGAGTCCTGAAACACCAATCAGAAAGAATATATGCACCTCTATGTTCATAGCAGCATTGTTTATAATAACCAAGATCTGGAAACAGTTCAAGAACCCATTAGTAGATGTTCAGATAAAAAAGAAGTGATGCATTTACACAATGGAATACTACTTGGCTGTTAAAAAGGAAATCTTACCTTTTGTGCCAGCATGGATGGACCTGGAGAGTATTTTGCTAAGTGAAATAAGCCAGTCAGAGGAAGCAAAATACAATATGATTTCACTTATGTGTGGTATCTAATGAGCAAAATAAACAAACACACAAAATAGACACAGACTTATAGATAAAGAAAACAGACTGACAGCTGTTAGAGGGGAGCAGAATTGGTGGGATGGTTCATAAAGGTGAAGGGATTAAACAAACAAACAAAAAACCCTCATAGACAAGGACAACAGTATGATGATTACCAGAGGGAAAGGGGATAGGGGGAGGTAGGAAGTGGTAAAGGGGAGATAAATGGTGATAAATGTTGACAGAAAGAGACTTGACTTTGGGAGGTGAACATACAGTAGAATATACAGATGATGTATTATAGAATTGTACACTTGAAATCTTTGCATTTTTATTAACCAATGTCAGTCAGAAAAATTCAATAAGAAAATTTTTAAAAAGAAAAATATTTTATCATCCAGCATACAAATTAGACACCTTGACTTCTTTCCCTTGTTTATCCCCAGGGTTTATTAACTGAGCTATTTTCTTCCTTAAAACATCTAAATCAAGCAGGTCAAACTCAAAGGCTAACACGGGCCAAATAAACAATGCATGCAGCCCACGGGCCATGAGTTTGACATGCTTGATCTAAATTACTTATTTTCTCTCCAACTAGCTTCCCATCCCACATTAGCTCTGTGACTTTGGGCAAGTTGTCTTACTGCTCAAAACTCTAATTCCATATCTAGAATGGGAATAAAAATAGGTTATAACATTATTGTGGGTTATAATGGAATGGGTTATAACATTATGAGGATGAGCTGAGATAATGTTTGAAGAGTGCAGAGTACCCTGCCAGGCACAGGCACAGATCAGGTTGTCTATTATTCTATTACTGCTCACCTTAGTTTAGTACTTATCATCTCTCAGGAGAAATTATACTGTATTGAAAGTCTTCTAACTGACCTTCTGTGATATGCTGTCTTATTTTAATTTATTATCTTCTTTATTATCCAAAATTATTATCCCCAAACATAAATATGCCCAATGTTTCCCCTTTTTCTTATAGTAGTCCCAAGTCTTTAGGATATTTACTTAAGAGGTACCTGTACGATTCATGAACTTGTCACTAAGAATACAGAGATAATTATGCCCAATTGTTGCCTTTAAACAGCATTTGCAATAGGAAGGAATACAGACCCCTAAGCAATGTACAATGAAAATAGCACAGAGGCTCCTTGAGTTATGATGTGGTTATGTCTGATGAACCCATTGTAAATTGAAATACCCCAAGTTGAAAATGCATTTACTATACCTAATCTACCAAACCTCATAAGCTTAGGCCAGTCTACCTTGGTGTGCTCAGAATACTTCCAATAGCCTAAAATTGGGCAATTATCTTGAGTTTCATCTCAACAGTAATTGCTTTCCTCTTCTTATTTTTACCAGAAGCAAGAGACACAGATGGCTGTTTTGCAGACATGATGGGATGCAAAAACACAAAACACTGTATCCAAAAAATGCTGGCAACACATTACCCTGTAATGTCTCAGTTGCTTGCACTCGTGATCCCATGCCTGACTGGGAGCTTAGGCTGGATGCTCCTTGCCAACATCATGAGAGAGTATATCATACCACATATCGCAGCCAGGGAAAAGATAAAACTCATGTGTATACCTTTTGCACCATTTTAAAGTAAAAAAATTGTAATTTTAATCATCGTAAGTCAGGGGTTCTCTGCGCGTGTAAGGTACAGAAGTTGTGTGCAAGGTTGGATGATTAACTGCATTAGGAGTGATGGTGACAGTGGAGAAGAGGAAGGTGAAAACACACATGGGGAAAGTGATACCTTAGCAGGGTTTTAATGGAAAAATATAGCTTGGACTCAATCTGGTAGGCAGAGAGGCTTCTGAAGGGTTCTTTGGCTTTGTGGAGGAAGGATTTGAGGGGCCAGAAGAGCTTGGTCGACAGGGAAAATGTAGAGGAGAAAATGAGAAATAGGCAGTCCTCTAGCCCCAAAGGGAGCAGACAGGGAGGCCTTGGTTTCTGATGAAGATGTCAACTGAGGTCCAATCCCACATCTCATAGCTGGTGACTCACCTTCTGACCTTTCCCTAATAAGTCCCCCTTTTGTTGCCCCCGCTTTTGTTTGAATGGGCTCCATATAACCTAAAAACAAAATCCAAATCAAACAAATAAGTTATTCAGAAAGAACACACAGAATGAATTCCTAGGCACACACTGAACATCTAGCCAGAGCTAACATTTATTGAGCAGGTAGCTCAGTGCTACAGACCTGCTATCAATAAGGGCCATTACGACCCTTGCTTTTAAGATGAACAAACCGAGGCATAGAGGTTACACGGTAAGTTAGTGATGGTTAGGATTCAAACCCCAATCTGTCCGGCTGCAGAGCCTGTGTTCACAACCATTCTCCTCCCTGCCTCTTACTAACCTCCCCCCCCCTCCCCCAACCCCCACCCTCCACTGCCTTCCCCACACAAATAAAGTCCTGCTTCCTGGACTTCACTCATTCCCAGAACCTGCCACAGTGCATGGTCTCCCTGTAATTCTTTCTCCTGAAGGTTCACCGGCAACACTCTCCTCACCCTTTCAGATGCAGCCTAAATATCAACAATGCCCTCAGGCCTCTCGGTCACTGCCTCTCCCCAACCCCCTCCCTACACAGCAGAATGAATTACTCCCCTTAGGTTTCCTGGAGCCTTATATGTGCCTGCATTTTGATGCACTGTCTCCATTAGTTAACACGCTTATTTCTCCACTATGTTTTGATCCTTAGCCAGGAGGAAGCATAGCATCTGGTGCATTGTAGGTGAATGCTTGGAATTAACAGTCTTGAATAAATAATGGGGAAAAAAAGGAATCAATAATGCTGGCGAATATTGGAAACATCAGCATCAAATAATGCTTTTCCAGAGCAGAATGGAGTGTTTCCCACGTACTCAGTGGAGTCTCAAATCTCAGGAAGAAAGGAACTTCAGAAACCCAAGCAGTGATGATTTGAAGACATTTCTTTTATTCCACATTCTCTATTTTCCAAAACACTTTTATTTTACTGCAATGGATGGACTAAGACGATCTCCTTATGACTTCCCACAAATCCGAGATGCCTCTCTGCTCCTTTGACCTGCTTTAAGAGACACGTAGAAAACAGAATTTGCCCGCCCCTCCCTTCAGTTACTGGTCGGACTGTGTTTGCATCCCAAAGCCCTCCACTGCCTCCTTTGTGCACTGCTGCTCCCCTCCCCACATCTCCTGCCTGGGTGACGTGCGCACCCAGCCCTCGTCACCCGCGTTTTCTCTGTGGTCCCATAAACTCTGCAATACACTATTGCTAAAGGGCGTGTTGTGGGGCACTGGTCTTTTCCCAAACTGCGTCCTCATTTAAAATTTGGCTTCTATTAGGCAAAGGAGTTGGCTGTGAGGCACAGGGACATATATTAAATGTTCTGGCTAGCATGCTCTGAATAAATCAATATTCTTGTATATCAGGACTGTGTACATGTAGTGAGAGCTCTGAACATGCTTTTGTTTTGTATCCTTAAATTGTTTTTCTTCTTTCCAGCTAATGAGCGATAGAATAGTCTCTCAGACCTCGTTACCAAGACAGCAATGGAAATGCCTTCTGTTCTGTTGCCTTATAAAGTAAGCGACATCATGAGAATAAGACAAATTTGATTTTCAGTTTGTTTGAAGTTGTCATTTTCCCGTGCTGCCATCATTCTTGCCAAATGCCTTTCAGGATCTGATCCTTGTTTATTCTCTTGAGTTGCAATAGAGAATTGAGATCTACTCACCAGGGAATATGGACAGTGAGGCAAGACCAGCCAGACACCCACAAGAATTAAGTGAGATTTCAGGAGCCTGTAGTGCTTGTACACAGCAGCGATCGATGAGTGTATTAAAAATAAAACAAGCTTGAGAAACCGAAGAGCACAATTGAGGGGATTTAAAGGAATCTAGAAAGAGATAAGAGTTTTATCTGATTAATGAGAGGATATACTGACTTCCTGATAGCAAACAAGACTACATCTCTTTAGCTACATTCCTCTAAGAGGCAAAGTGATGCTCAATTCAGTGCCCTGGGAGCGTTAACTGGCAGCACACTGGGTGTGCAGCATGTAGGAGGGAAGTGGCTGGGAACAAAGGGGAAAAGAAAGGAGGGATAGAGACACGTGCTTTGAACATTAAATCCTGCTAGATGTTTTAGATGAATACATGCACAAAAAACCTTGTGCCTTTAAAATATTTCATATTATCATATGAACCGTAGATGTTTATGTGTAAACTGTGGGAATTAGCTGGCACATGAATGGTAGAGGGATATTCTGTGTGTGCCAAGTTAGAAATGGCAATACTATTGGGAAAATGCTTTCTCCATCTTAGAAAGTAGCAGGGGGATGGATGGATCAGTTTTGCTGAATTGGGAAATACAGTAGAAATCACAGACATGATGGAGAAAGATACCATCTCTTTTATGAGAGCCATGCTATAGTGCTGAGAAAAAAATATTTATTAAGGTTTTTTAAACAATCAGATTTTACTGTCTTGAAGAAAGATTAAGGTTTTAGTTGCCTTTAATGCTACCAGCTGTAATCTAGTTGTTTTCAAGTATCAAAGCTTTGCATTTATTGCATTATAGGAGTTCTTAAGGCATTTAAAACACACACACACACACACACTTCATAGAGACTTAGAGAAAATACTTATTTTCACACATGCTTATTTTCACACATGCTAAAATGGGCAAAGGTTTATTTAAAAAGTTTTGTCCATTCCCTAGGGAACATTTTTATGAGAGAACTTGTGAGTAGATGGGAAACAGATCTATCAAGAGGAGGTCAATGGAATATAGAGATGATTTTTATAGAGTAATAAATAGAGTAATTTAAACTATCTCTTGCCTACATTTTGGGGGGGGGGAGAATAGCATAAAGAAAGTTTTCTTTTTTGTTCAAGGGATATAGGTATTTTGCCTTTTCTCTACTTCATTTGTTTCAATAGATTGAGCCCAGGAACTCAATTGTGTCACTGGATATAAACATGGGTTTACGAGTAAAAGCAGTTTTTACAACTATATAGCATTGCCATTGTTCTGTCTCCAAGAACCACTTAGCTGCCATCCAATATGGGATTGTACCCAAATGCTAAGCAAATCAGACTCTAATAGGAATGGTTCTTGAGTAATCAGTTGGACCCAAAAGATCCTGACCCAGCTTCAGGGTGCCCATTGGTGTTCTCTGAGGTGACCGGCAAAGGGGTAATGAGGATTACCCCGATACCGAACAGCATGAACCTTTCCCTGGACACCCCTCATGTTCACAGTTTGTCTTGAACATGTTGTCTAGAGCTCCCCTTTTTTTTTGCCCCACCCGTAAATTTCTTTCAAGGAGCAGCTCAAACAGGTCACTTAGTTTTTTTTTTTGTTTTTAAAAAAATATATTTTACAGAGAGGAAGGGAGAGAAATAGAGAGTTAGAAACATTGATCAGCTGCCTCCTGCACACCCCCTGCTGGTGATGTGCCTGCAACCAAGGTACATGCCCTTGACTGGAATCGAACCTGGGACCTTTCAGTCCGCAGGCCGATGCTCTATCTACCGAGCCAAATTGGCTAGGGCAAGGTCATTTAGTTTTTGATGCCTTGGTAGATTCTACTACCCTCTTTTGTGTATCCATAGCCTATTGTTCACACTATATTTAAAGCTCTTTCAAAGTCACACCTTTGATTCCCTCACTTCTCTGAGCACTGATTTAAAAATAGAGACGATAAGTTATTCATATTTTATCTCCTCAGCTTTTGGCCCCGTGCCTGGCAAGTAGGAACTGCTCAGGACTTAACTAATCAATAAGAGGGCTTTTTTGTACTTTTGACATCCAGTTTGCTTTGACAACCAGGATGAGACCAGGCCAACTTTGACCTGGGTAGTTTGAGTCAATTAGCACAGATGACCATGAAGATTTGTCTTGAGAACATTGAGAATTTTACTGCTCTATTTGTTATCTAAATCACCTACATCTATTAATTTTCCTCAAAAGGTGTTATATTTTATTATGGTTTGAAAAGCATGACAGAACCTGCAGATTATATCATTTTGGTACACTATAATATATCTTTTTTCAAAAATATTATATCATACTCTTCTTGTTCTTAGATCATACAGTTTAGTATAAAGGTAAACTGGATGCACAATATCTAGTTAGACTATATAAATGAAGGAAAATACCTGAATTCTTGTAGTATTTGCACTTCAAATATCATTTCTTATGGCTCTCTAACACACACTGTATGACCTTCATATTGTGAATTACCTAAATGAGCAGGGAAAAGAAGTGTGACTATATTATTCATTTAACTTCATCAATATCTAGAGTCAAAGAATAATTTGGAACCCATAGTGAAGGTTTAGTCTGTAATTAAAATGGAGTTGAAATCAGACTTTAGACTTTTAAGTAGTCAGGTCAGACAGTTCAGGTTAATAAATGTCACATTGGGAATTGACTCAAAGAGAGTGAATACATCCTTAAAAATAGACTCTATCTTCAAACATGGCCATTGATCTATGGTGTTCTATAATATGAAGATATGAAAATCAAAGCAAATCATAATTTATGTTCCACACTCCCTATTAGTCTCCATTGTAGCCAAAGCTGTTATTTTTTTTTTTTTATCTCATTGAGGTTAAGATGGAATTTAAAGAATTAAACTCAACAGTCTATTGAGAAGATCCAACTTCTCCTTCTCCCAGGCCTTTCACTTCCTCATCTATACTCATGCAAACCTCTGTACACACACACACACACACACACACACACACACACACACATGCACACGCTGCATTTGGGATTTGGGTAAACATTTAAAGATTTTTTTCAAGGTAGATTGTTTTAAAATTTTTTAGAGAAACTCACACACACATGCATGCTTATCTTTTATTCTGATGCCATAATTACAAAAATATAGTAAATTTGATAGCTCATTTTATATTCATCCATAAATTATAACAAACACAGACTTTTATTATTGGCCAAAAAATGAAGTGTGAGGGAACCAGAGGGTAGGGGAGTGGATGGGATCAGCAACATCTCAGGGTGCTTTTTTCTGTCTCCTCTGTCCAAGATTATCACCAGGCTTCTTTTTCCTACATCTCTCCTCTGAGTAGGACAGGTATACCAGTTGGCTTATTTGGTCATACTTGAAGTTACTTGATTAAAAATGTACTTGCTGCTTCTCGTCCTTGCTGTTTTGTACCAGGGAGACCTACTTTCTAGTTATTAAAAGCAAATTGTACTTGGAATTTCTATATCATTAATATCACATGTCATTACATTTTTCCATGGGCTCATTTCCAACAATACATTTATTTCTAAAAGTGGAAGAAGCAAACTATGGAACACTGCCTTTACATTCAAGTGGCATGGTGCCATTTGATACGATTCTAAAGGATTTTTGTCTCCTTTGGCTTTGAGTGCCTTGGCTCTAGAAAATCATTTGGTTTTCATTACCCTGAGATTGTTTCAAGTTTAACAGAATGTTCTTTTTAGGGACTATAAAAGTCAATTTAATGAACAGTTGAATCGTTAAAGAAAAAAATCACAAATAATAGCTAGATTTCACTGGGTCCTGTAGAATGTGTATAGATGTGGGGAAAAGTGTGTAGAATTAGAGCTCTTCGGAGGTAGTGATAATAAAATGAAAACTCCCCTTTGACTTTATATCAGCTTTATCTTCATTGGCTATCACTTATATAAGTGATCAGTTCTATGAAAGAAAACAACTTAGAAATGTTATTCAATTGGGGCAAATATGGGAGACACTAAAGATAAAACCAAAAGAACAAACTGGAAATCTGGCTGGGGAGTGTCAATTTATAAGTGTCATGTTATTCCAAACCAAAGTAAAAATGAAAAGGGGCAAGTGGGAGAAAAAAGTTTAGAAAATATTCTGGTGTGCAGTACATCATAAGAAAGAATATTGTGTGTGTGTGTGTGTGTGTGTGAGTGTGTGTGTGTGTGTGTGTGTGTGTGTGTGTGTACTCAGGCACAGTTTAACACAGAACTGGATAAACTATAATTACTGTGGTTATTTGGGATAAAATGTCAGTTTGTCAAGTTTACTTTCATTTTAAAGTAATTCATATTCTAATCCTATACTTTTTTTCTAAGGTTGTTCTCTCTAGAGATGCATTAATATGAAATGCCTCCAAAAATATTTTAGAGAAGATTCTACACAATTTTGAAATTCTACTTAAAAAATTATCTATTTAAAATGCTTGAATTTATGGTACTATGTTATAATAGATTTTACTTACCCAAGAACTTGTATAAAATCAACTTCATTATTTTTAGGTGTGTTTTTTTAAAAAAATAACAGATGGTTGATAATTTTCACTTCCTCCTAAAGATTATGCCATATTTCCGGAGACATTTTTTTCTATAGGGGAAGAAATGCTGAGCTCTGAGAAGTCCTCTGTGGCATTTGATATGCCTACAGGCTGCCCAGCCAAGTGGACCAAGCCACAGGGTATGTGTGAGCATTTTCCTGGGGTCACATGTGTAGAGATTTATCTACAGCCAGAGTTTAACAACCGCAATGATAGTCACGTTCCTTAAAAATTCTGTGATCTGAAGGTCCTATAAAAATTGCCCTCTCAATGAAGCATTCTTCATGTTCTGGACATTTTGAACACCCTTGGCTAACTTTCTATGTTAGCTTGGCTTTATCACCTTCTACCAATAGTGGACTCACCCGATGTTAGACTCTTATGGAAGAATTCCATGGCACTGTCTTTGCCTTCAAGGGGATCAGAGCCTGAGTCATGGCAAACACTCAAAAGATGTTGAAGGAAAAGATATATTCAACTTAAAGACATGCAACAAGAACAAAGACATTTAAAATCTTCCAATTATTCTGGCCCCGTAAGTATAAAATTGAGGGTAAGAAATCGGTGCTTTCCTGTGAGTCTAACAATTGATGGGGGATCTTTCATTATGTGAAAGAGAACTTTACAACGCCTCTCCTAGATACGGGGAATTTTTCTGATAGCCATGTCTAAATAACCAGGAAGAGTGGCAAGTAGTTTCATCAGGACCTACTAATAGAGTCTACTATGGTTAGAATGAATTTTAAAATTATTTTACCCTTGTCATTTCTTATTTTGTTTATGTGTGTTTGTCCCTTTATTTCTTAATTAGTGTTTGTCTATTTATTAAAAAGAAAACTTGGTTTTTATTTTGATTTACTAATTAGGTGTATTAATTTTTCCTTTTGACCTCATTAACTTCTATTTTTATTAAATCCTTTGTGATTTCTTTTCTGTTTACTTTGTTGTTGTTTCCTTAAATTGGTAATTTGGTTCATTGGGGATTAAAAAAATTTTAATGAGTGTTTATTATAAATTTTCTTCTGATCACTGCTTTTTATATATCATAAATTCTGCTTTATTTTTTTGTTATTACTTTTTTAGATACTCTTTTATTTCAGTCTTTATTCCTCTGTTCACCTAAGAATTATTTAATGTGCAATTCTTAAAGTTCTAGAAAGAAGGTCTTTTTAGGTTTTTGATTTTGTTAATAATGTCTAGTTGCATTGCATTATGACCAAAGGGCATGTTTGTAATGTATGTATTTCTCCAAATTTACCAATATTTCCCTTGTAACCAAATATATGATCAAATATTTTGTGAATATTCCAAAGGCATGTGAGATGATACCTTTCCTACTGTCAGATGTAAAGAGTGATACCTATATATATAAAAGCCAAGCGACCAGAATAACCGGTCGCGATGTTGCGCACTGCAGCCAGCCAACCAGCCTGATGGGGATGGGGCCAGCCAGCCAACCTCCCATGTCCCCTCCTCTGGACCCCACCCATGCATGAATTTGTGTACCAGCCTCTAGTATATTTATAAGAACTGCTGTATTGATTATGCTATGTATATTTTTATTCTTACTTATTTTTATCTACTTGATCAGGAATGTTAAAGACTCCAATCATTAGTATATTTTTATCTTTTCCTTTTGTCTTTATCTCTGCTTCTCTTGCAGTTTTTACTTTTTAAAGAAAATTGGTGGGTTATTTGGTAACAGATATTTATAACTCTTCTATCTTCATTGCAAATTGTGGTTTTTGCATGGAAATTTGTCTCATTTAATATGCTTTCATTTGCATTCTATTTTTGTCTGATATTGGTAACAAAATTCTTTCTAAATGTTTCCATTTCCCTACTATACTCTGCTTGCTATTATTATATTTTTAGGCTTTCAAAATATTCTCATTTTCTATAATTTTATTCATATGATATTTACTGAGATCTTGATTTGTGAGCCAAATAAAAAATCTTTTTTTTTCAGACAGGTGAGCTAAGGCTTATTAATATTAACAGATATGACTGATACGTTTGTTCTTAGTTTTGTCATCTATTTTATATTATAATTTTAATGAGTATTATTGAACTTGCTGTGTTTCTTTATCTGCATTGTGTTTTCTTTGCTCTTTATTTTAAAAAATTATTTTGGTATGTACTAGTAGAAGCATTTTTACTTTTGTTCTATTCAGTCTCTTTTTGTTCTTATTCCTTTTGAATATACTTAGTCCCTATTTTCTTATTTAACCTTTAGTTATCTGGCTTGTCAATTTATAATTATATATGTTAACTCCCAATTATTGCCTATGAAACTATCAATGAGCTTATTTTACTTTCTTTTTTCTTCTCTTGAATTTAGTTACAGTATTGCTACTTTGTGAGAACATATAACTCATAAAACATAGCCCACACTAAACAGCATATAACATATTCTTCTATCCTTATCCCCATTTTTTAATCTTATATCTATAATCAAATGCATTAACTGCTCAGAACCAGTCTTTTGTAGAGGTTTCTCCAGTACACCCTTGGTTTGATGAAACTCATCCTAAATTACGTTGTTTAAAATGGCTCTTGGGTACAGAATCCCCTAACCTTGTGCATGTTTAAAATTCTTTTCCTGTAGACTTGGTAGTTGAAAGATAGCCTGGATATTGATTTTGAAAAGTCTTATGCCAGTTTAACTCTCCCTGCCCTTCGAAGTTATTTCCTCTTTCTGCCTGGAGGCCCTGGGGTTTTTCTTCTCTTTGAATTTTGAACATATGACTAAGGTAGATCTCAGAGCTGATTGTTGCAAGTCAGTTTTTCTTCCTACAGAGTCAGCCCTTTCAATATGTACTTTAGTGCTTTTTTACTCCTAGAAAGTATTTTTAGATTAAATTTTATGTTATAATTTAAAGTATAAATTCGGTTCCATTGATTCTTCTGTTGTGGAGACTCTAATTATGCATAAATTTATGTCTTCAATTTAACCACTTTCTTTTGGACACATGTTACTTCTTATTTTTTTTCTCCTTTTTATTTTATTTTGTATATGATCCTTCTTATCTTTAATGCCCTTCATTAAGTTTTCACTTATAATTATTTATTTTTCACCATCTCATTTGGCCCTCATTATTGATATGATTTTACCTTTCCTTCTATTTATGTTCTGAGTTCAAATAACTTTCATTTCTTTTTGTATTTTGTCCATTTCTATATTTGCTTTCTCAATTTTAGATTAGAGGTGTTTTTCATATGTCCAAATTCTTATGTGGGAATCATCTGACTGTTCAAGTTTTTCTCTGATACTTCATCGTTTATTTGCGGGATGGACAGATAGTTTCCATTAATTGAATTGTTTGTTTTTTAAAATCACTTTATGTTTTATTTTTATAAATCATTTTGAGTATATATGATGCTTACTTTCATCTTGACATTTCTGATAATAGGACTGTTCGTTTAAGGTGCTTTGCAAGATCTCTAGTTTAAGAGTGTCTGAACTCTTTAAAAGTACAGTTGTGTAGCCCTGACCAGCGTGGCTCAGTGGATACAGTGTCAGCCTGTGGACTGAAGGGTCCTGGGTTTGATTCCAGCCAAGGGCACATGCCTGGGTTGTGGGCTCAATCCCCAGTAGGGGGCGTGCAGGAGGCAGCCAATCAATGATTCTCTCTCACCATTGACGTTTCTATCTCTCTCTCCTTCTCCCTTCCTCTCTGAAATCAATAAAGAAGTATATTTTTTTTAAAAAGTACAGTTGTGCTAGATCAATTAATGGCCTCAGTTCTCTTTACCTCTCTGTATTCATGCTCTTTTTCATGTGACTTTTCAGTTCTTCCTATCGTAGATGTAAGTTGCATTTTGCACACAATTTAAGGGAAGGGATTTTCATGAAACCACCGAAGCTCATGTGTGCACCGCAGGGTCAAAGACTTTGGTGCACTGACCAGCAATGCAGAGCTTCTTCCCACAGACAGAACCAGCAATAGTGAAAAAATAAGGAAATTAAACTTAGGCTGTCTGAGCAAGCAACAAACCCATAGTAGCAGATCAATCAGAACCAAACACATTATTGTTTTTTGAATCCTTTGGGCTAAACTCTTCTTTTAGTCTGAGGTAAGTATAATTTCTTCAACCCTCTACTGCACTTCAAAGGTATAGATAAAGTTAGAGAGCTGCTTTAAGATTCATATTAATTCTCTTGGCAAAGAGCCAGCTCATATAATTGAGTGATTCTTTATTCTCTTCAGAACACTTTCTCTGGTTCAGATATTTCTTACTGACAGTTTTCTGGGCAGCAACTTTATGAACACATAGGATACTACGAACATAAATGCGGGTGAGACTCTATGCATGAGAATCACCCAACGCATCTTTTGTGGACAGATGAACAGGGTCAATTATCCAGACATAGTTTATTAGATTTTGTTTTCATAGTTACGTCTGACATAATAAAATGTTACAGGTTTTTTATTTTAATAAAGCATTTCACTATATGATCTTTTGAGTATATGATAATATTGCCTTGACTGGCTTTTATGTCTCAGAGAAGAAAAGAAAACCTGGAGATATTCATTTCCCTGGGCTACGGCGTGTTTCCTAGATTGAATGCTGTAATTGCTCTCAATCTTAGACTCACCTGGGAACATTTAGCAATATGTTCATACTCAGCCCCACACAGACTCAGCTCTTGCTACATATGGGACATTGTGCTAAGCACTAAAGATAGAGGAACAAGACCTAGGTACTTCTTTCAGAACATCATATTCTATGCAAAGGCCATAAAATTAGCAGCCTATGGTTTAATTTGGCCTGAAGATGAACATTATATTTAGCTCATGCACGGTTGGACTCCAAAATTTTAAATTAGTGGCAATTTTTTTTTACATATATTTTATGTAAAAGCTAATATATTTTTTCAGCCTTAAAAAATCAGGCTATACAGCAGCACTGAGCTCAGGTTATACATGACTTCCATCAGCTGGACAATGCTACTCCTTTAGAAGGTGCAGCCCCCACCTACTTCTACCTCGTCTAGACATTCCTGCTGTTTGTGGCACCCTGTAAGCATGGGAGTCTGAGACATGGGGCCAAGGTGAAGTAGAAAAATGCAGATCCAATAAGAAAGGCTATGATAGATGCATTTACATGAAGCTGTGGGACATGGTGTGTATGTGTGTGTGTGTGTGTGTGTGTGTGTGTGTGCACTTTGGAAGAGTATTTCTGGAATTTTTTATTAACATCTTATGTTAAGTTGCATTTTTAAAATGAGATTGACTTGCTGGTTATCCAACAATACACAAAGATTGCAATCTCATAGCAAATTGTGAACTCAATCTAGCATAATTTAGGCACCTGTCCCTTCATGGAGCAATCTGCAATTCTATTCACTGTCTACTAAGTACTTGCCATGCACTGTGCACTCAATTACACACTAGGTTTTATTTATGACAGCTCAGAGATTGGCCTCAGTGCCATTCTCCTCTCTGTTCAGGTATCTCTACACTTTTTAAGTGTTGGTGATGATTTACTCATTGTTACCATCTCAGAGGTATATGGATGCTTATCAGAAATACACAACTAAAAAACAGAATCTCAGCAGTAAAATGTTCTTCACTATGAAAAATTAATATCTGGAAGCAGGTGTCTATCCAATTAAGTCATATAGACGTGGCCATTCATTTCCTTTTGAGATAAGCTTTGACTGAGTGCTTGGAAGCAAGATAGATAAATTGAGTAAAAGAGAAAGAAACGGGGTAGAATAATTAGACCACATAGAGCTTGTTCACCTAAAAATAAAGGGGAGCCGAAGCGGGAGGCAACAAGCCCTTATTTGAGATTTTTTTAAAAAGCCATTTGGGAAAGGCACTGATTCTGAACCCCAAATCATTTTCAGATTAGGAGACAAAGGCAAGGGGTGTTTATGAGAAAGGGAAGGGAGACAAGTACGTACATGGAAGAAAGGTGTTTCTATTGGTGCAAAAAAGCTGACATAGCAACACTAATTCTAAACAACGTTTTAGAATCACATCATAACATCTGCTTTCTTGCTATCTCTGCAGACAGTTCTTTGGGCCATAGTGTTACTTTAGGCCCAGTCCAGAGGTTATCTTGTCCTGTTTTAACATCCCAGAGGTTTGAGGCGTAGGACCTGCCAGGCAGTTCCTCTGGGATGGCAAGTCTAGCTCCCTTTTAAAGTGGCTCAATGTACATATGTACTTTTAGCCAAGCTCTAGGATGTCCCCCTGGGAAGGGGAGAGGGAGAGGAACACATGAGAAGGAGGACTTCCCAATTTATATTGGAATTTCACCCGGGTCTAACCTTGTTCTATTGTACTCACATATATAACAAAAATGATCATCTCTGCACATTGGAGAAATATAGTGGCAAACTAGCTGTTTGCTTGCCAACAAGCTCCATGTGTGTTTGTGTCCTGAAAAAAAACCCCCAAGTTGTTAACACTGAGGCTTCAATCCAGAAACATCATTGAAATGACATTGTTATCAGAGAATTGCGTGGATTGCCCTTCTCCTTTGCTAGTGGAAGTGGGGTTCTTGGGGTACCACTGAAATAAGAATTTCCTGAGGCTCCTATGGGAGGATGAGATGTGGTAGAAAGTTTTATTTGTGTGGAATTATATCCCTGGGTCCCATTTCCCTTAAATCAGTCCTGGAAAATGTGTAGCTGGGGATCCAGCTGAGCTAAAAGCAAAGCCAGTGTCCAGAGTTTCCTTTCCATCGTGGAGCTGGGTCTGGCACAGCATCAGTCTAGTTCCAGCCCATCAGTCCATCGTGTGTGGGATCCATGTGGGCGAGTGCAGAGCATGACAGCCCCACAAGCCAAGAGGCAGGTGTGAGCAGCAAGATAGGGAACTCCTTTGTTCAGGAGCTTATGTTTCTCAGATTTCACGCCCTTGCAGTGGCCATGCCCATTCTGGCCAATGACCTGCTCCCAGGTGTGACTGATAGACAAATGCCTTATCTACATCACCCAGACTTTACTGGGTATGCCTATAATATTCAGCCTTCCCTGAGCTCCTTTCCAGTTAGTTAATAACAGGGTTAAATACAACAATATCAACATGCTATTTATAACTAAGGAATGTGATATTGATGTTTTATTTTATTAAAAATTATTTTGGCCCTAGCTGGTTTGGCTCAGTGGATAGAACGTTGGCCTGTGGACTCAAGGGTCCCAGGTTCAATTCCAGTCAAGGGCACATGCCCCAGTTGTGGGCTCAATCCCCAGTAGGGGGTATGCAGGAGGCAGCCAATCAATGATTCTCTCTCATCATTGATGTTTCTAACTCTCTTTCTCTCTCCCTTCCTCTCTGAACTAAAGAAAAATATTTTTTAAAAATATTGTTTTGCCCTATCTGGTTTGGCTCAGTGGATAGAGCATTGGCCTGGGGACTGAAGGGTCCTGGGTTTGATTCTAGTCAAGGGCACATGCTCAGGTTGCGGACTTGATCTCCAGTGGGGGGCATATAGGAGGCAGCGGATCAATGATTCTCTCTCATCACTGATGTTTCCATCTCTCCCTTTATGAAATCAATTAAAAAAAATTGTTTTAATCCTCAGCTGAGGATATGTTTTTTATTGATTTTTTAGGGAGAGAGGAAGGGGGAGAGAGAGAAAAATAAACAAATATTGATGTGAAAGAGAAACATTGATCACACTGACAGGGTGTCAAACCCACAACCTAGGTATGTGTCCTGACCAGAATTCCAACCCACAACTTTTTGCTATATGGGATGATGCTCCAACCAACTGAGCCACCTGGCCATGAATGTGATATTGATGTTTTACATGAATTATAAAAGGCCCAAAGGAAATAAAAGCCAAAAAGTATTTTCTTATTTTTCTTTGACACCAACCAGATTAAGGTAAGCAAAATAAAATGAATATTGTAAGTTATAAAATATGCAGTTTAAATTTATTGCCATTAAAGACAATGCATTGCCTCAGAAACCTGAGTGCTCTAGGTTGATTTTCCATACTTATTTACATTTACATTATTGCTTAATTCTTCCTTTCATTATGTCTGATTGAAAAAAGCAGCCTAGTCACAAACAACTACATATTTAGACTTGTTTCTCTTCTCTTTACAATTTTCTATTTCTTTGTCATTACTGTGTTTACCTCCCCATTAAGAAAAATTAGTCAAAGAAAGGACAGTACTTAATTTCCTGCTTAGGCAGGTGGTGCTGTGCCAAAGATAAATGGCCCTGCATGAATCAGCTTTAGGCTTGAATTTAAATCCCTGCCAATTTATTAGCTACCTTAAAAAGTGGTATATAACCTGCTAAATTTAAAATTGTAATTATAAAAGATAGTCACTTGGCAATGGGATAAGAGAATTGAAAGCAGCTAAAATGCAAAAGTGCCAAGAATGTTTATGTGTATCCAGAGGGGGAGAGTTGTCCAGCATAAAAAGGTGAAAAGTAATTATAAATCACCACTGCTAAGGAAAAATTGAAGAAAAAAATATAACAACATTGGCTGCACTGTTCCAAGATAATGAGAAATACAGTTTTTTCATAAGACATAAAAAAACATATTGAGATGCATGTTCTTTCTACTGCTCCTCATCTACCAAAAACTAGTTGGGTGCCTTAGTTATTAGACCTAAATTTTATTTTAAAAAGTAATTAACCTCTCTTAAGAAAATATTGCTAAAATTAAGTAATCATCAAAAACCCTGAGAGAGAGAGAGAGAGAGAGAGAGAGAGAGAGAGAGAGAGAGAGAACGAACTCAGGGCAACTGTCTTTGTTTAGGTGACTTCTCCCAAACAAAGCTTAGAATAAGGGCTTATATCTCCGGAAACATGGAAATGGCCCCTGCGATGTAGCTTTGTGTTGAGTATGTTTATCAGTAAGTGTGCTCTCTGTGTCAACATGTACAAAAGAGTGAGAGAAGTGGATTTGGACCAATGGAGAAGCTGAAATGTGATGCAGTTGCAATGGAGGCCTCATCAAATCCCATAGCAAGTTTTCAATCTGAGTTGGCCTTGTAGAGTTGTTCCAAATTGGGGCTAGGGGTGTAGGCCTGTATGTCCCAATATGGACGAGTCACTGGGTATTACCTAGTCACTGGGTATTACCTAGTCTTAGGAAAGTAGTACAGCCCTGAGTAATGCAGCATCTTCAGTCAAAAGCAAATTCTTAGAGAGCCATCAACAAGCAATATTTCTAATCCCTGAGACATGAGTGCCTTCATCCTCATAGGAGTGCTGGATGAAGCACCACAGCATCCATTAAGCTTGCATGAAGGCTGAATATTTTGGAAGGTGGTCAAAAGGAAAAAGGATGGGAGTGGAAGACAGGGAAAAATAAAATAGAGAGGATCAGGAGGAAGTCAACTTGAGGCATTAGTGCATAACTGAGTTGGTCATTGCTGTGGGCAACTGGGGCTCCTTTGAGAATTCTCTAAAGAACTTGGCAGAAGGCACAGAAACATCCATCTGAAACATGGCAAATGGAAGCATTTATCAAATGGTTTCAATCCCCAGTGGAAAGGGTTATTCCGGGGCTGTTAACTCCCTCACACTCCTAGATATGTGTTTGTGTTAGAATAGCTAAACAGCCCTAGGTTTGGCTCACTGGATAGAGCGTGGCCTGCAGACTGAAGTGTCCCAGGTTCGATTCTAGTCAAGGGCACATACCTTGGTTGCATGCCTTGGTCGGGGTGCATGCAGGAGACAAGCAGACTCCTACAGGACTTCCACATAACAGTAGCTAAAACTTTATGGCAGAAAGTAAGAGCTACATGGTGTAACAGAGATGAAGTGCTCTTAGATTACACCTGATGGCAACTGGTTGCCAGAGCTGGGGTCAGAGCAAAGCAGTGGTCTGAAATGGTATCAGATAGAGAGGAAATCATATTAGTTTTGCCTTTTCTATTCTTAATAACTACCTGCTAGAAGACCACTAGTCTTTCTTGCTTATTTGGCAAACTTATAACTGAGAATCAATATTTATTAGCTTTATGTTCAGTTATATTTTGCCACATGTATTAACACCAGGAATAATCTGTCACATTTGAGCAAGTATGATGAACATCTTGGGAACTATTGAACTACAATCTAAGAATTCTAAGTGTTTTTCCATTTTGATCCAAAGACATTTCATATGAAGTGTTACAGTTTTTATATTGCTCTTTATGATGAAGAGTTTGGGAGTACGGGGGTGGGCAAAAGTAGGTTTACAATTGTGAGTACGCTATGGAAGCAATCCAAGTGCCCATCAATAGGTGAGTGGATAAAAAAGTGATGGTACAGCCTTGCCAGCATGGCTAAGTGGTTGAGTGTCAACCTGTGAACCAGGAAGTCATGGTTTGATTCCCAGTCAGGGCACATGCCCAGGTTGCTGGTTCGATTCCCAGTGTAGGGTGTGCAGGAGGCAGCCAATCAATGATTCTCTCTCATCATTGATGTTTCTATCTCTCTCTCCCTCTCCCTTCCTCTCTGAAATCAATAAAAATATATATTTTTTAAGAAGTGGTGTTACATATATACAATGGAGTACTACTCAACCCTAAAAAATGAAATCATATTATTTGAGACAGCACGGATAGACCTAGATGATATAATGGTAAGTGAAATAAGGCAGTCAGAGAAAGGCAAATACCATGTGATTTCACATTTATGTGGAATCTAAAAAACAATAAAAATGAACAAATAAAAGAGAAGCAGACTCATATTTACATAGAATAGGATGATGGTTCCCTCATATTTAGGGAACTGGGTGAAAAAATTCAGATGTGGTTCTGTGAAACAATAATAATAAATTTTAAAATAAGTAAACCACCGTGTGGCTCAGTGGTTGAGCATCGACCTATGAACCAGGAGGTCATGGTTTGATTCCTGGTCAGGGCACATGCTTGGGTTGTGGGCTCGATCCCCAGTAGTGGGTGTGTAGGAGGCAGCTGATTAATGATTTTCATCATTGATGTTTCTATCTCTCTCTCTCTTTCTCTCTGAAATCAATAAAAATTATATTAAAAAATAGGTAAACCACTAGCTAAACTATTTTTGAAATGGGGAAATTTTCAAATATAAAAATAAATCATAAGGGCAAAACAATAAATTATAGGAATATATAATTTACCAAGCCTGACACCATAAAAGACACTGATTTTTCTAATTACATTCTGGTAACAAGAAGGACAAATTCTTATTGAACTTATGCAAATAACTATATTGCCCTGAAAGGTAAGGAGACTCAAAAGAAGTAATTTGTTGGCTGTTGAGAATCAGATGTCAAGTCTAAAGTTTTAATTTCAGTTTACCAAAGTAAAGCCTACAAAATTATTAATTACAAATAGCTTATAGTCATCAATGAGTAGTATGTGAGTAAATGTTGAACTAGCTCTATGGAAAAGAAACAATTCTGATTTGTAGCATTTGCCAGTTTCTGAGGTATAACTACTCCTGTCATTGCTAATTACAGCTACTAATGTGATTCTACAGAACGTGAAGTTGGGAAGAGATGGGTAGTCGCACATTATATAGTATCCCTCATACTGATACAACAGTCATAACTTCCAAAGAATAGATTATAGTAAAAACCTAGTGAACAATTGTGATTCATTTTTAAGTATTAATTACCTTTATTTATAATATAATTTATTTAATTATAAGTTTATGTAATTTAACACTTAGTGTCTTTTAAATAGCTAATTAAAGATGCCTAAAATTATATCAGCAAATTTCAGTATGCTACTCTATTTACCTTCTGATTAAACCATCTCAGCTCTGGGGACTTACCCAGCAGATATACCTGCACATATGTGGAAGACATAACCACACTTGCAGCATTGTTCATGATAGGAGAAGAAAACAATCCAAATTTCTATTTGTGAAGAACTTACTACACAAGCTCTGGTATAACCACAAAATGGAAAGCTCTGAAGAGTTAAACAATTTTTAAAAGAATGAGAAAACTATGTATTTATATAGAAATATCTGCAGTATATACTGCTATATTAAAAATATATTATGCAGAGTATGGTATAGTTTTTGTATAAAAATGTAGAGAAAGTAAGTTAATTATATTTGCATAAAACAAAAACTCAAAAATGTAGTTTACTTATATAAGATGGTAGAATGGTGAAAATAGATCAAAGTTGTCAATACCGCCTGGCTGGTGTGGGTTGGTGGTTGAGTGTCGACCTATGAACCAGGAGGTCACGGTTCAGTTCCCGGTCAGGGCACATGCATGGCTTTGGGGCTCGATCTGGATCATGTAGAAGGCAGCTGATCAATATCTCTCTCTAATCATTGATGTTTCTATCTCTCTCATCCTCTCCCTTCCTCTCTGAAATCAATAAAAAAATATTTTTTAAAAAAGTTGTCAATACTTTTGTAAACAGTTCTGATTTTTGGTTCATGTGACTATATTACCAAGGAAAGTAATGATCTTTTTAAACTAATAAAGATAAATCTTTTTTTTATTTTGAACTATAAATGATATTTTCTCAATATTTACCAACTAAACTTGATAAATTTCGTGATTTATAATTGTGAGTGTTACTTTTCCATGTGCTATATAATCCTGTTCATATCAATTATTTTCTTCAAATAAACATAGTTGCAGTATTCACTTATTCAATATCTTTCTTTGCATTGGCTGTGGAATTGATCAGTCTTTCCTTCTACTTGCTTTAGTTGTCTAAATATACCCCTCTTATAAGGGAGTTTAATATACTAACATTGACATTTTTTTCACAATGATTTCCACTGTGACCATTTGTGGCTGTTTCATAAAGTCCATTAACTAGCTCTTGCACAAGAGACAATGAAGCTGCAGTTCATGTTTCAAAGTTAAAGCAAACACTTGACATTCTTCTCACACTTCAGTTTTACCCTTATGACTCATCTCTGCTTTCATTCAACCTGGGTAGGTGAAAAGATCACCGAGTGAGATCAAAAGAATGATTCTATTCCTAGTTCCTTCACTTATTAAATGATCATGGTTATGTGGCTTAACCCCTTGGAGACTGTTTTAAATTATAGCAAAGATATAATCACGGTTATTCTGCATAAAGCACAAAGAAGTTATCATGACCACATGAGATATTATCATATGAAGTACTTTAACAAAAGCAGGCTTGTACAACTTTATGATATTATTGCCTTCAGCACAAAAAGAGATGTTTTAACATGCTGCACAGATTCTGAAATCCAAATAAAACAGTAACTTTGAAGTAAAACGGTGTTCACATTTTGCTGTATCATTGAAAATAATGATCTTTCACATGTGAGTTCTGTTTTAATTTGCTTCTATCTTTTCACCAAAAGTAATATTTTATAGCAGCTACTCCCTCTGGTGTTCAAATGTCCTTGTTTTCACGTGTTGTTACTAGTAAACTAGGGGGTTGGAGGGGGGCAGAACTCAGGAATAAAATGAAACAGAATTCACCTCTGTGTTACCTGGAATACTCTTATAATTACCTCTTTCTTTCTTAATGTAGATTATTCAAACTTTCTTTTTGAGAACTAGTCTTTGATCGGTGCAGTCTAAAGCTTTTAATTTTAATGGCATACGTTGCAAAAATGCTAGAAATTGAACATCTTATCTTATTAGACAAAAGAGTCAGTCAGAGATGGTGTTATTAGATGTCAGGAGCTATTGTGGCTTCTGCACTCAGGGGATTTTGTTTCTAGACTCTAAGTGGTAACTGAATAATTGTGAAATTTACTGCAAAACAAGTAACATTTTTGGCAAATCTTATTCTGAGTCTGAACTCTGAACTTATGAACTCCTAAGTTTTGTTACACTGACTGAGTTTATTCATCTTAAATGTACACGATGCTACGTAGGATTCAAAAGAATCCACAAGCTTGTTTTCAGTAGATTTATTATCTTTTGAGTTCTATCACTTTGCTCATAAGTATGTAAGATATGGAAGCAGCCCAAGTGCCCATCGATAGAGGAATTATGGTACTATATACAATGTAATATTACTCAGCCATAAAAAGAGAATGAAATCTTACCATTTGGGACAACAGAATATTATACTAAGTGAAATACCTCAGAGAAAGACAAATACCACATGCTTTCACTTACATGTGAAATCTAAAGAACAAATAAACAAACAAAATTGAAACAGATTCATAGGGAGGGAGACGGGGTTCAAAAAGTGAAGGGATTAAGAAGTGCAAATTGGTAGTTACAAAACAGTCATAGGGATGTAAAGTACAGCATAGGAGCCCTGTCTGGTTTGGCTCAGTGGATAGAGCGTTGGCCTGCAGACTGAAAGGTCCCAGGTTCGATTCCAGTCAAGGGCATGTACTGTGGTTGTGGGCACATCCCCAGTGGGGTGTGTGCAGGAGGCAACTGATTGATGTTTCTCTCTCGTCGATGTTTCTAACTCTCTATCCCTCTCCCTTCCTCTTAAAAAAAGAAAAAGAAAAAGTACAGCATAGGAATTTAGTCAGTAATATTATAATAACTATGTATGGTGCCAAATAGGTACTGGAAATATTGGGAGGAGTACTTTGTAAAGTATATGATTAGCTAACCACTATGCTGTACACCTGAAACTAATGCAAAATAATATATAATTTAAAATGTAATTGAAAAATAAAATAAAAAGGAGTATATAAGAAAATGGATAAGAAAATACTTTTGGTAAATCAAAAGGATAAGAAACAAAGTTAATAAATCAAATATAACCCCTGTCTCAAATTAATGCTACCTTTCAAGGACATGCTAACCTTCTATCAGTACCTGATTTCAAGCCCATTCAATCCATTTTTGCTTCTTTACTATGAAATGTAACATATAACCTGCCATTTTCTTAATCCATTCAGTGAATATATGTTTTGTGGATGCCAAATACAGTATTGGGGTATATCAGTAGTAATATTATTTTGAATATTTATTTAATCAAAATATTTTTCAGTCTTTGCATACAAAACAGGGGGATTGGTGAGGTCAAGCAAACCAAGTGAGTTGGGGGTTAGGGGGTTGTTTCTGTGGGATTCCCTGGATACATTCTGGGGATTCTGCACAGTTTCTCCTGGGCCATTCGAGGGCAAGGCAGAAAGCGCTTTTCAGGGACTGAGGAGTGCCTCAGTTCTTAGAAAACCAGTCATCCTCCAAAAGAGCAATGGGTCAATTCCTCAATGGTCAGTGCCTTTGTGAACCTGATCTCAATGTCCATGTTTGCTGGGTTGTGAATTAGTAGTTTGGGTTATCCCCAAAGATTAAAAGCTCCTGATCTTCTTGCTCTTTCTTGAAATTCATGGTTTTATACATAAAGTGAAATCATGGACTATGAGCAATACTTAAATAATGTGCTCATGGTTTTAAAGTGGCTTTTCTGATTCAGTTCTCAGAAGAGAAAGATCTGAAGTGCCTTCAGCTGTGCTCCAAACCAGTGTTTGCAAGTAGAGTGGTGGGGGCAATAAAGATGGAAATGGAGAGGCATCCTCCTCTGCTCCAGGCCTATTTGGGGTGGACTGTACTGGTGGAGGAAGGAGGGGTTCAGGAAATCTTTATGAAAAATATCCCCAGGGGAATCTCCTCTTACTATGTCTTTTCTAAGCTACACGTGTTGCATACAAACACTGGGAAAGAGAGCGTATCCCCAGAATTGCAGTTTTAGTAATGACAGATGTACCCACTAGGGCTGAGCTAAGGATAAGGGACCCTATTGTTATGATAGAAAACACAGAGAAAATAATAAAAGAATCCCTTGCAGTTCTAATATGTTTCTGCAAAGTGTTATGCAAATAAAATTATGGGAGATATGGTATCACTAGGAACCACATGAAAAATTTTGACTTTCTACCAATAATGCACGTAGTATCTAATCAGCTGAGACGCAATGTGACTTCAACATGTGTGAACCCTTGGCCTGGCAGGATTGAATCAGGTCGCCATGTCTCTCCACAATAGCCAATGAGGACGTCCTTTGGTCAGTATGTGGTCTAGTCATGACCTACCATGTGTGGGTGTGACTATGTTTTAACCACAGTGGAAACATTTAATGCTGATGATTAAAAGAGCAAGGAAACATCTGCTTGGGGCATCTCTGTGTTGTTGTTTTGTGTCACTAATGTTTTTTTGTCATATTCCAAGCCAATTCAAAGGCAAATTCCCCCCACTCCCCCCCGCCCCGCCCCGCCCCAGAAAATGAAAGTTGGGCAAGGGAGCATCTTTTCATGTTCAATTAGGGCATTTAGGAAGACAGATGAACAAATGCAAGAGTGTAACCCTTCAAAACGAGCTTAAAGAAAGTCAGAACCAACTTCCTTCTCTATGATGTGTGTTAAGCATGAACAGGGCGATGAATGCATTGCTACTCCCCAGCTTCCTCCTTGCAGAAGGGTGAGTACAACCAGCAAAGTTCCCACACGAATCACGGAATGTGGGTCCTAAAAGGAGACAAACCAAAACCTTTAATAAAGGGATATTTATAAGGTGTGGGAAAAGCTGAAGGACACAAAGAAAGGATGAATTCAGTACCCCCGTGAGAGAAGCGGGAGGGAGTTCTTCCACTCCTTGGCCTAAATAGGCAAGAGGTAGGAAGAATTCTTGGTTTTGAGAGGTTAGCCATAGAGGGTGGGCTACTAGGCAGGAGCTCTGCCCTTCAGCAAGGGATGCAGAGCCCTGGTGGGAGGGCATTGGGACAAAAATAGGATTTCACTCTGTCTGCCCTCAGATCTTTTGCCAGAGTGTTCCCATACCTGGACCCAACCAGAACCTTTTAGGCACAGAGCAGAGTGGAGAAGATAGAGCGTGGATACACAGGGGCAAATAAAGACTATCCACATGGTTATAGGGAAAACAAAAGCTGGTGTCTTCATGACCCAGGGCTAAGTCCTTGACTCCCAAACATCTCATAGGCCAAAAGCCTGGGACCTTGTCTAATGCACAGAGGGAACCCCCACCCCTGGAGTTCACAGGCTTCTCACTCAGCAGTCAACCCAGATGGGTGGGCTTTTCTGTTCCTACAGTGTGATGTAAAGTGAGAAAGGGCCTCAGGGAAAGGCAGAAAAGGCAAGTGTCTTTCACACTACCCCCCTGACATAACCCTCTGCCAATGTAAGAATTTCTTCAACAGGGAACTCTAATATCAAGTGTGTCTTCATCCTTTCATTGTTTTCTTGTCAATTCATTTCCATTCTGCTGCTCGAATATAAATAATAATTTTAATTAGGTATTATGCTTAGACCCCAGTGGTTTTCTCTTTGTCAAATATCTTATTTACAGTCTCTGTCGTGTGGACACTTGATTAACTCTACTTCCTAAAATCCTCTCCTCTTGACTTCTCTGAGTCTGTTTCTCTTTCTCCTCCTTCATTTACACCTATTATCAGATATAGGAGATGGTATTATGCAAGGACAAAAATAAAGAATGAAAAAGGTATTACTTGAAAAGATTTAGGTAAGGTTTTAAAGAGGTGAAAAACTTCAAAGGAGTTTTCAAGTTAGTACAATTACAATAATTCAAACTATAGACCTCCCCTTCTTACAAATATACAGGGGTGGGGAAAAGTAGGTTAAGTTACCAGCCATTATTACCTAAAAGATGTCATAAGTAAGGATACAAAATAATAATAATACAAATAAATAATATAATACTTAGTAAATAAGTAATAATACAATAATAAACTCTTGTTTCCTGTACTCACCGCTGTAAGCCTACTTTTTCCCACCCCTGTATAATGTGTGCAGAGGGGTTTTGCTGGGAAAATATTTCTGTAATGAAAACAAAATGTAGAACTCTGCCTGAGACTTCTCAAGTATAAGGTGATATTCTAATTGTGATCATTGCTGGGATACCTCCACTAGTTAGACAGTCTTTTGAAGGCAAAAAAATGTACTAATTATGACAAAAGTAGTTTTGTTTCATTTGAATACTCCCTTTTTTTTTTCTTTTTTACCAAATTAATGGTGAAATGAAGCCAAAATGGGCAGAGCATTAATAGGGCCTCAGGCCACTCTGGTTGCCAGGGGAACCTGGCCTGTGTCTCTGAGCACAGTGAGGAAAGCTGCTCACGTGGAGGTAGGTCATCAGGAGTATGAGATTTTATCATAATATTGGAGGAAAGCTTATAAAAGAGAAAGGAAAATTAAACTGCTAAAATGCTGTACATTGTTATACATGGACATAAAGCACATGTTATTTAACTTACTAGGATTTTATCTCTGTCATTCTGCTCCATGCAAACACTGCTTATAACTACAAGTAAAGCACGCTTAAAGCTGAAAAAACGTGTTTTCAGTGATTTTTTTATTGGTTAATGCTACAAAGCATCTTGAGTGGTGGGTACTTTGGCATTTCTGTCATATGGACTTGAAAACACATTGGCAAATTGTGATCAACTCACTTTCTTGTGGATCTAACAACAGAGATCAACCTGCAATGAGTTTATAGCTGAAAGAAGCAGTTATGTTTGCTTAAGACTCTATGTGCAGCCCACATAGCCTCGAGGAAAGCCAGAATGCAGCCAGCTCCACATTACTTCACTCACCAGGTATTGCTAACGTCCCCCAGTGGCAGATGAGAGGGCAGGACTTCAGGGTGCAACAGAAGACATGACAAAAGCAATCTCTTTCCCAAGGGGATGTATAATCTGGTGTGAGAGGCAGACTCTAAATTTTAAAAAAAATTATGGACACTTAATAATTAACAAACTAGAGGCCTGTTGCACGAAAAGATTCCTGCAATAGGCCTTCCCTTCCCCTGGTTGCCAGCATCGGTTTTCCTCTGGCACCCGGGACCCAGGCCTTCGCTCCGGCCGGAGCCGCCTTCAAGCCTTTGCTGCTCCGCCAGAGCCGCCTTCAGTCTTCGCTCTGCCGCTTCGTGCCTACGTATGCAAATTAACCGCCATCTTTGTTGGCAGTTAATTTGCATATTGCTCTGATTAGCCATGGTGGGTGTAGCGAAGGTACGGTCAACTTGCATCTTTGTCTGTTATTAGATAGGATATAATTAACTCTGGTGTTATGTAGGAAAGGTGTTTAATAAAACAGAGTAGCCAAAATGGCTCTCCTTCTTCAAGACACTTTACTAATATCTGTTAAATTGCCATAATAAATATTCAATCCCCTTCGTGTCTTTGGCATGAAGGCACCCCGTGAGTTATTGCAGGTGTGCAACCTGCACATGTTTGTAGGGTCCCTGTAGACCAGATGTACAAAAGCATTAGGGAAGTTCTTGACAAGTGGCATTGAAGCTGACATATAAAGACTATGTGGTAGCTCTCCAGGTAAAGGAACAGAAAGGGACCATTCTAGGCAGGGAACAACATATGTGAAGGACATGGATGCACAGGAGTAGGGCACATTTGTGTAACTGTGGGGAAGCAAAGGTACCTGAGCCTCGTAGCCAATGGAAGTATGACAGAAGACAAAATGGCAGTCAAGGCCCAGATTACTCTGGGCCCTAACAAATATGTTTAAGATTTTGGATTTCCGCCTAAGAGTAATAGAGAACCATTGAAGGAACTTAGGCAAGAGAGTGGTGGGCTCAGATTTGGGATATTTGAGACATCACTTATCTTTAATTTGTAGAATGTATTGGAGGGGCAAGAGGAGGTGTGAGAAATTCAATACTGAATCCATATCATGCACTGTTAGAACAGTGGCTACTTGCTCCCGTCCAAAATATTCATGGAGACGTTCGGTCTGCACCAACATGTCCTTGAAATTTGATCCTACCAAAAACCTACATGAGCATATTTGGTCCATGTCAAATGGTCCTGTTTAAAACATCCATGCTTACAAAGAATCTCTGAGTTCAAATAACCCATAAGGTTTACTTATACTTTCGGTTTACAGAATTAATACATTTTTTAAAAAGCTATCATGTTTTATTGGTCCAATGTGTTGTGGTTATGCTGGAAGCCGATCCACCCTGGCTGCTTGAGGCAGTCCCTGCAGGGATGTTTCAAGGGACCTGGCATATATGACATATTGTTCTTAATATGTTTGCTCCCCTCTTAACAGCTATGTGTTTTAAACAGGACCACCTCCCTGAGAAAGGTTGTTTCCCCAGAGGGGTGGTTGGTCGCTTTGATCTTTGCTTGGAGTGACCTCCTTCAGTTACTTCCTTGTAGCTTAGTGGAACAATAGAGTAACCTTTGAATGGAGATGGGAAGCCCCCTGGCCTTTTGTATAGAATGGATAGGATTGGGACCAAATAGTATAAATACAGATGTTAGATGACAATAAAGAGAGGAACCTGGCTATGATGATCACCTGAACACTGCCTCCGTGTCATTCATTCTTCGCTGACTCCGTCCACACCTTTGGGAACCCCTGGACCCTCTGGGGCTGGACCCCAGCATGGTTAAATTGCCAACAATAGCCATTCTCACCTTGGTAGCTATTTGGTAATGACACATGGGGTTAGGTTTGCTCTTTATGGACATTTTGGACAGGATCCAATATCAAGGACCAAATATCAAGGACCTTTTGGTGTGGTCCAGTTGTCTCAACGGACCTTTTGGACAGGACCAAATGTCTTGCAAGGGCACCGCTATAACAAAAAGGCATCTTAGTGTCCCACATTAGTGAGCAAGAATTTATCAGGAAGAAAAGGCATGGGAGCACACATACAAAGGCATGAAAGCCTGACACATAGTTGTGTGTTTGCAGTGTCACCAGCACCAACGGTGCTAAGGTGAAAACCAGGTGGAGAATGGAGGAGATGGAAGTGGGGAGTCACAAAGTCAAGTGCTGCACAGACAGAGGCTGTGCTGGGGTTGTGGGTGGATTGCTTGGTGGAACAGTGGTACTTCACGGATTTGAGGAGGGTGCGTTTTGAAAAAAGAACCATGGTAAAGCTATTGTGAGAGATGATTCAACCCCAAATCAAGGCAATTGCTGAGAAAATAGGGAGGAGATGCAAGTTTTGAGGACCATTTAGGAAATTAAGTTGGTACAACTTGTGGTTTGAATGTATATGGAAGTTAAGAAGGAAGAGCCTAGAATTACTATGGGCTTATGCTTGGGTGACCAAGTGAATGATGGTGTCATTAACTGAAAAAAAGTATAGGAGAAATCACAACAAGCTTGAGGGGAACATAATGAGCTCGGGTTTCTGAGGCTGTGTTTAAGGCACCTGTGAGGCATTTAATTATGTACACGGTGTAGGACCATCTAATGCTGGAGAGAGTCAGTGTTGGAGAGATAAAGGGCAGTTAGAGGCATGCAAGGAAATAAGGATAACAAGGTGAAAATGGGGGGCTATTAAGCTGATGAGCAAATGCTGCAGAAACCTTACCACTTAAGAAGGATCTTGCTAAATACCTCCTCCGGTATTTATTGTTGTTTGGGAAAGAGTGGTTCTGCATTTCTTCTGTTACATGAAATCATTCTGTTCACTCAGCATATGTCAAGAGCCAGAAAAATCTGTGTTTAAACCCAACTCTAATATTAACAGCTGTGTGAGCCACCTGAGTGCAAAACCCAACCCCAAAACTAACCCACGTGGTAAATGATTGCAAAAGGAGGACAGATATTATAAGCACACTTTCAAAAGTGTGTAGCACAGACCAATTGTATCTTCAATGCATAGAATCATCTATATATATAAAAGCCTAAGTGACCAAACGACCGAACGACTGGTCGCTATGATGCACACTGACCACCAGGGGGCAGATGCACACCCACAGCCAACCTCCCATGGCCCTGATTAACCCCGATTGCCAGCCAGGCTGAGGGACCCCACCCTTGCACGAATTCATGCACCAGGCTTCTAGTAAATAAATAAAGAGCCAAATAGGTCACAGATATGCAGAAAGATAAATGGATCATTTTGCCCTTCCCAGCTATTTTCCTAATATATTATTTTTACTTTCTGACTTAGGTACCTCTTACTTTTTGTGAACTTCAAACAAAACATCTTGCTGGGCTGATTTGGAGGTAGCCCAGGATCTCACCAGCAAGAAGTGAGCCCCCAGACGTCGCGAGAAGATTCCTCTGTCATCTTCCTAATGGAGAGGGGCTCTCAGACTCATGGAGATCTCATCAGGTGCAATGTTTTGTGAAAGCTGATGTTTGCAATCAGACTTAAAAGAAATATAAGATTTGATAATATTTATTTTCAAAACGTCTAAGGTGTCCAAGGTTGAAGGGGATTGATGGGCAAAGGAAAGCTCTTTTGCTCCTCATATCACACCGCTCAAGAGAACTGCGAATTTCGAGACTGTGGTAAGACTCTGGAGGTTAAAATCCTTCTTTGGGAGATAGGAGTCCTCTTCTGCTGTCAGCTGATAGATGGAATTCCTGTATCAGCCATTATGGTGTCTGCGTGTGGGCATGGATGTGAGCTGTGGGACACGGTGGGGGGCTGTATTTGTCTCAAGAAGCCAGTCTTACACCAGGAATCCAGCTGAGAAAAGGAGGTGCCTTGGTCTCCTGGCATCCAGCCTCCAATACCGAATTAGACAAGGGGAAGTCCCCACTCTTCTCAGGATCCCCACCTCAGTGGCTGAATCCTGGCTCCCCTCCTCCAGCCCTCCTTTGCTGTCCTACCTTTAGCCTTTGTCCCTTGAGTCCCTTTGCCTGAGGGCCTCTTACACCCAGCAGAATCTGACCGTGGTCCCTTGGACTGGCAGAGTTACCCAATGAAACGATGGTGACTGGATTTCTCTAGTGGGGGGGGGGGGGCGGTCCAGGTTCTCAGAGGCATCATAGAGAAGGCGCTATAGTCAGGCTGTGAGGCCGCACGGATGGATGTAGAAGAAAGAGGCATTCTCACCTACAGTGGATCAACACTGAGCCCTACGGAGTGTTTTGTTCTGCAGGTAATTCCACACAGTACAGGGGATACCTGCAAGACTCAGTCTGTGGGCTGTCTCAGTTCGAGGATCCTGAAAGGAACAGAAATATTCTATTTATGCATATTAAATCATTACTGTTTTATGACCTGTCTTATTCTAATTGGATGATTTTGCTACTATATTTGGATGGGTCACTCAAATAAGCAAACCTACGTTGTCTCTCCGCCCCTGAAAGAAAAGAAGGTGTGTGCTGGGAACTATGCCTACAACAAATTCTGGGCATATCCGGAATAATCCAAGTGAATACTCGCACTAACTAGGCACCTGCTTCCTTACTGCTCAGTGTAAAGGACTCAGCGGCTCCCTGGATTGGGATGGTGGGAAGACTGCAGAGCCCTCCCAATGAGGCTGTCGGGAGGGTCTGAGAACTTCCTAGAAGGGTGAGCCCGCCAGGCGAGTTTGGGGCGCGGGGCCTAAGCCCCCACCCCTCGGCAGGTTGTTAGTGGGCAGGACGGGGCGCGGCCCCCGGGTGGGGCGAGCGCGCCACCAGAGCTCCCCGCCCGACCCGCGCGCCCCTCGCGCCCGCCCGCCACGTACTCGCGCGTCCCGCCCGGCTGAGCGCCGCCAGTCCCGGGAGCCCCGCGCTGGGCTGCAAAGGGCCCTGGGGCAGAGCGGGGAGCGGGGTCCGAGAGCCTCCGCAGTGCCGCGGGTGCCTGGCGACCCTGAGAGCCGAGCCCGAGCCGGGCACGCGCTGTTCATCACCCGCCAGGGCGACCTCGGGACCTCCCCGCGCGTCTCCGGGAGCCAGAGGTGAGCTTCGGGCTTGGCGGGCGCAGTCCTTGGGAGCGAGGACACTGCACTCCACTCGAGGTCTCTTGTCCCTGGGGGCTCAGAGCGGCAGGCTGAGGACCTGCCCACCAGGGGACAATGCCTAGGAAAGGGGGGCTTCTCTGGAGCTAGGGAAAAAGAGCGAGAGCTCTCCACCCCACCCGGCACCCAGCAGCGCGCCTGTTCCCTAGGGTGACAGGCGTCCTTCTCCTGGTCCCGCCTGGTGGGCAACAGCGGGCCCTGGACCCCCAGCCCCGCCGGCCTCCCTGCGCGAAGCCTGACGCGGGCAAAGTTTGCCTCCCCAGGACCAGCTCATTCTCTCGCTCCCGCAGCCCCGGAGGTGCAGCCTGTCCTCACGCTCCACCTGCAGCCATGGAGTCCCCAGTTCAGATCTTCCGCGGAGATCCGGGCCCCACCTGCGCGCCGAGCACCTGCCTGCTCCCCAACGGCAGCGGCGGGGTCGCGGGCTGGGCCGAGCCCGACAGCAACAGCAGCGCGGGCTCCGAGGACACGCCGCTGGAAGCCGCCTACATCTCCCCCGCCATCCCGGTCATCATCACGGCGGTCTACTCGTTGGTGTTCGTCGTGGGCTTGGTGGGAAATTCCCTGGTCATGTTCGTGATCATCCGGTGAGCGCAGGGTCCGGGCGCGTCAGTGGGCAGAGGCAGGGGGGAGGGCAAGGGCCCGCCACCCAGACCTGCGATGGGGAGCCAGCCAGGTGGTGGGGCTCTGTGCGGGGCTCGGGAGAGTCTCAGAGGGTGGCCTCTTAGACATGAACGATTTCCAGGGAGAGTTTTTGGTGGGGACTGCGAGGTTCACACAGGGCGAATCCCCGCGGCCAGAGATTCTTGAGCATGTGAGTTTCCTCGTTTCCCCAACCCCTCCATCCTTCCACCTCATTCTCAAACTCTGGACAGGTAAGTACCAGGGTGTGGACCAAGGCCAATGCTCCCGGAGAGAAAACCAGTCCATTTGCTTGGCCCTTTGCTCGGTTGCCTGGGCCAGTTGGGAGCACTTCGTTTTGCTCTTTGAAAATAGTTTTTTAAGATAAATTCAGACCCACAGAGTACACTGTATATAAATCAGAATTTCCTTGATTCATCAGGTTAGTACTAAGTTTTATGAAGCGAAAACCAATCTACTATTTAAGGTTGTTTGGTATCCACGCGTGAGCCTTTTTTAGTACTGAAATGCTATTTGTTTAGCCCATCAGGGACTTTTGTAAATAAGTCATCTAATATTTATCTCTGGAGTATGTATGGGTGGTGGAAGTTTTTAAAAAAATGCTTTTTTTTATTTTCCACCGTGAGAAATTGAAGGTTTTATTTTATTGTTCTTTTGTGGGATCCTGTTGATTTTTATTTCCAATAATAAATATCCAGCTATCCACATAATGCTAATGCTCTGGTAAGTGAAGTTATTCTTACTTTGGCCTCTTTCAACAAAGAAAAAGAAGAAAAATACAACTTTGTTCTGGTTGCCCCTTGAGACATATGTGTTTCACTTTTGGGAGACTTAACGTCCTGGCGATGCACCTTTGGGAGGGAATAAGAAGCTTACATTGCTTGGAGAATATCCGGTGAAATAAAATGTGCAAGTCACTCTGTTTAGGGGCATTAAAAAATGAGGAACTAATTTCTTCTTTTTATCCTGACTTTAGTTTTAAAACAGGCTTTTTACTTATTATGAACTTTAAGAACAGTATCTACAGTAGCTGGAGTCTGATGCTCTTGGGAAATCGTTGTCATATGGATGCTTTTTTCTTTTTTTTGGCTTGGGAATGTCAGGTCTTTTATCTTCACCCATGCTCCGAAACTAAAAACCATTATTTAGACCTCCAAACACATTATAAAGCTCATTTTACCTACAATTAGTGTCTGTAGCTTGGTACCCTTGGTTTCCATAATTGCTTATTGCATTTTACAGGAATTCTATCAGTGATGAGTAAAGGCTACAGAAGGGGGGAATATTTTAAAAGCAAATTGTTTTTCTAAGTCATTAGTAATTTCAGGGCTGCTCTCCATTAGAGAGAAGATTATAGTAACAAAAAGAAAGGAAAAGACAGCTGTGTTTTATATTATAATTAACATTTTTAAAAGATCTTTGATACAGAGGCTGTTGTTTTGTAATAAAAGATTGTTACACAAAAAGAGGTCGCTAAGAAAAAGTCCAACTCTGCTCCTACTCATACTGTATTTACGTGCTTCAGTAAAACAGACACAGCTTATTGTCATTTGAATGAGCACCTGAAGTTTTTGCCTGAGAAGAGTTTCTTTAGCTGCTCTACAACTTTTTATATGGCCCTGCAGACTAGGATTAAAAACAATGAAAAATCCTAAAATATGTGCAAAGACAATAGAGAACATTAGACATGTCAAAAAGAAAAAAGAATCATTGTAGAGGCCCGGTGCATGAAATTTGTGCACGGGAGGAGGGGGTCCTTCAGCCCGGCCTGCACCCTCTCCAATCTGGGACCGCTGGCTCCTAACCACTCACCTGCCTGCCTGCCTGATCATCCCTAACCACTCTGCCTGCCTGCCTGATGCCCCTAACTGCTCCCCTCCCTGCCTGATTGCCCCTAACCTCTCTGCCTGCCGGCCTGATCACCCCTAACTGCCTCTGCCTGCCGGCCTGATCACCCCTAACCACCCTCCCCTGCGGGCCTGGTCGCCCCCAACCGCCCTCCTCTGCTGGTCTGATCACCCTTAACCATGTCTGCCTTGGCCCCCACCACCGTGGCTTTGTCCAGAAGGATGTCCGGAAGACATTCGGTCTAATTAGCATATTACCCTTTTATTTGCCAGGTAGCCCCACATATGTGTG
>NW_005871065.1:9831365-9861044 GCF_000147115.1 Myotis lucifugus | reverse complement strand
TCCAGGACTAAATTTGTTAGAAGGGGATACATTTAGCTACAAATACAAAAGCAGTTAGACAGTTCACATAAAAACATCTTCCATCCTTCCACCTCATTCTCAATTAGTTGGTGATTATGTTGGATAATAAATGAAAAGTGAAGAATTATACTATTATCCTGGAATGCCAGCCTATTGAAATGATAGTGCTCATAAATCTATAGCTAAGAGAATTGTAGAGTACTTAGAATTTGTTCAGAATGATACATAGTCAAAGAACTGAAAAATAAAACCTCAGAAGAAAAATTGGGGGACTTGGATTTCATTGGCTCAGGTGAAGAAAGGAGTGAAGATTGGAGAGGGTGTCCTCAAGAGGGCCCTGGAATGCTCATCAGAACTGAGCATGGATTCAAATCGATGTTGAGGGCTGAGCAATATTGCTTGGAAAGATGAAGGCTCACTTTTGAGAAATACACGATTTTAATATACATGCAAAGGGGTCCTGGTCGAGTTCAGTCAACTAGGAACTCATCCTGGAGATGGAATTTGGGTGCTTGGATGGCAGTGCAGGTGCCAGTCTAATGGCCAGCTGAGACCTGAGGAGAAAGTTAGGGTTGTGGAGCAAGCATTGATTGTTTGTGAGCCTGCCTTACAAATTAAAGTTTCAATTGTTTTCATCATTTGATGTGTACCATCTTTCATGATTCCCTAACATGAGGGCACATTAACCTTTCACTATGAAAACCTTAAATTTTGTGCCTTTCAGCAAACCCTTCCCTCCAGGCTTTGGGGTTTGTGGCCTTGGGGAGGGAAGTTCTTTAGCTTTTGATCCACATCCTTGGGTCCTACCAACACTGTGTGCCTATGGTGTGACACTCGTGTTCTCTTCACCTGCAACCCAGCTCACACTCCAGACCTTGCCAGGTAGCCCCACCTCTAACATATTAAACATCCATTCTCCCACTCGCATTACAACTTCCCATGCAGACAGCTGTCTCCTCCCTTAGCAAAACATGATTAAAATTGAATGAACACTTACTATAAGCCAGGCTGGTAAAGCTACCTACTTCGCGTGAATTATTTTATTTAATCTTCACAGCCATAGGTATATTATCATGACCACTTAACAGATGTTGAAAGTAAGGCAAAGAAAGATTAAATAAACTGACTAACGCCACAACTTGCTAACTGTGGGACTAGAATGACCCCAGCAGCTTGACCCCAGATCCTGTGCTGTGATCCATTCTGCTATTCGTTTTCCTCTGGACCACTTCTACAGACTGGGATACCTTCTTACCTGGCACGCCTTCATTTTCTCCCAGACTATTTCTTCTTTTCTTACCTAGCCTAGACCCCAGGAGCCATAACTTCAGCCTCTTTGATAATATACTCAACTACCATGATTTCCTGCCCTTTTGCCACTCTATCCCATCAAACCTTAATTCTGGTTCAAGCCAGTAACCTATCTTCCTTGTTCCTATACCCAGCTAGTTTAATGCTGCAGAATAAAATCAATTTTATCTTTGTCAGAGCAACACCACTTGCTTCAAGTCTATCTGACTAGAATTCTGCCTAGTTTCCTGTGTCTCCTATTTTCCAGAAGGATCCCATTCCTTTTACTATTTCCCACATTAAAAACCTAATTTCCCCATGGGGCCCTGTGCTCCGGCTCCTCCTGACTCCTAAAAACCTAATTTAAATGGTACTAATCCTCAAGCCCTCTATCTGACCATATCATCCACCTGCTAGGAACACTCCTTCTCTTACCTACATGTACTGGCAGCCACCCTCCCCTCATTCCCTTTCATCTCAAAGAGTTCCCTTCCTTCTATTCAAGGCAAATCCCTGCTCCTGTGTTTTGAACTTTCACAGCCATAGGTTTCTTTGCCATATCAGTTATCTCCTTTCTACTCTATCCATAATCTCTCCCCTTCTACTGCTTTTGTCCCGTAAGCACCTGGACATACTCAAGTATTTCTCATCTTAGAAATAATCAACATCCATAAAGCTTCCATTTTTCTGAGTTCCCTTAGCTAATGTCTTTTCATCCTCTTGTTTGTCATAGGTCAGCTTCTTGGAGAAATAATCCCTCCTCTTCATTTCCTTGTCTTCCGCCTATTCCTCAGCTCAGTGCCCTTAGTTCTTTTCCTGGCGGTTCTTCACCAAAGTTATGGCGCTCACATTCCAGATGCTCACGTGTGAGGCTGGTTATCACTTGTTTTCCATGGACACTTGGCGTGCTTGACCAATCTTATATTCCTCACTTTCCACACCAGCATCCTGTTCTTGACTTCCTTCCACGTCCTTTAAGGTTCTCTTTAGTCTCCATCACAGACTCCTCTTCCTTTTACGTTTCTTAAATAGTCACATTTTCCAGAGCCTTCTTAGCTCTCTTTGGTTCTCACTTGACATACTCTCTGTATTAGTCAGGTTTCCACTAGCGAAGCAGAACCAGTAGGGGATGTACATATGAAGAGATTTATTGCAAGGAACTGACATGTCATTGTGGGGCTGGCTAGGCAAGTCTGGAACCCATGGGGCGGGCATCAAGGAAGGCAGGTGCATCCAGGTGGAATTTTGTCTTCCTCAGAGAAGCCTCAGCTCTGCTCTTAAGGCCTTTCAACTGTTTGGATGAGGCCTACCAGATTACCTAGGATAATGTCCCTTGTTTAAAGTCAACTGATTATGGACTTTAACCACATCTACAAAACACCTTTACCTTGACTGAATATTGGGGGAGTGTAGCTTGGCCAAGATGGCACGTCAAATTGATCATTCCACTCTTACTGGTATTATCCATTTCTCTGGCCATAATATTCAGGCAAATTCCGACTAATCCTAAATCCATGAATCTCTCTCCCAGGTGTTAATACCTAGCTGCAGACTCAGTTGGCCTCCTTCCTTCCTGATGGCTCTATGTGATTATCTTGCAGGTACTTCAAGTTTCTAGAGAATCTGCCTGTATTAATTTGCAATGGCTGCTATAACAAAGTACCTCAGATTAGGTGGCTTTAACAACAGACATATATTTTTTCATACTCCTAGAGGCTAGAAGTTCAAGATCAAGGGGTTGGCAAGCTTGGTTTCTTCTGAGGCCTCTCTCCTTGGCTTGCAGATGGCTGTTTTCTCCCTGTGTCTTCACATTGTCTTCTGTCTGTGTCCTAATAGTCTCTTCTTATGATGCCAGCCATACCGAATTAGGGCACATCTTAAGACCCCATTTTACCTCATTTTATCTCTATAAAGGCCCTGTCTCCCAAGGCAGTTCCATTCTGAAGACTCAGCATTAGGACTTGAACACATGAATTTGGGTCAAGGGACACAATTCAGCCCTAAACACAATCTGTTCCCTTCCTGTTCTACTTAAGAAAACACTCACCTCAAGCTTCAATATGCATGATAATTATGGATATACACTGAGTGGCCAGATTATTATGACCACCCCATCAGTACTTCGTTGGGCCACCTTTTGTATGTTCTTTTTTAATTTAAAGAAAAGCTTTACCTGACTCAGTCTGGGCCTCATGGTTGAACTTGTGCCAGTCTGACAACTGTGTGGCTATAACTAAATTGGAGAAGTATGGGAAGAGTGGAGTAACCCAATCAGAGTGTCTGCTACAGTGCCTGACTCTTTTCCTTCCCAGCTGTTTTATTCCTCCACCTCGAAGTGCTCATTGTAATTATTGTAGTTTATGTGCACACCATAAACATGTAGTTTATTCCATATTCTCTCAAATGTCAACATAGCTCACCTTAGATAATATTGCCAAACCATGCCTAGAGAGGCGTTAGAGAAAAGGCAGAGGTATGTTGTATAATTAGACACGTGCCACTCCCTGTTATCTAACATTAGTCTTACCTTAGACTTTGGTTAAAAAAATGTGTCCTACTTTATTCTAAATTCTCTTTTGGATTCAATATTAAATATTTCCTTAAAACAAGAATAGCAAAGATAACTTCAGAAATTATTTACAAAGGGCCTATCTTGCATTTCTCAAAGTAATTTTATCATTTGACAACCTCTAAAAAGAGTGAGTTGATTTTATTGCAAGTGTTTATGTGGATTAGCTAAATGGAATTATTTTCTCCTCTGAGACATGTGATTGCAGATGAAGTCCAAATCTTTGCAGAACTGTTTCAGAGATAAGAGATTAAACACACACACCCTCCCCCTAAGAAAAAAGATAAAAAGGCAAAAAATAACTTGGTGATCAGTATAGAGCTCCTAAACTCTAACAGACTCCAGGCAAAATTGTAGTCTCCATGGTTACTTCTTGATTATGTTGACTTTATAAGATGACAGTTTTTCCTGGTGCCTATCTTCTCAGTTCCAGAGGAACTTCTCTCTCCTTGGGGATGATAGCGCCTCTCCATTAATCATTCAAGGGAGAACAGTATCTTTATGTGAACTATGCAGTTCTCACCTCCTTTTCTCTATATTAATTTGTGGATACACTCAATTGTCATCCCTGGTGGCTCTGTGCTCAGCTAAAAACCTAACGTTGTAGGGCTGCAAGACAGGTTTAGACCTGTATTAACAAAAAATGGTTTCAGAATAACGTTTATTTATTCCTCAACAGAAAATCAACCAATGATTTTTTTTGTTTGTTTCTTTCTTTGGAGGGGGTGCTGGCTTATGACTTAGATAAGGAAACCTTATGCAAGAAGAATAAATTTTAGGAGTGGGGATAATATTGTAAAATGCTTGCTGATCAAGCCAGTCACACTTTACATAAAAGATAAGAAAACAGAAAACATGTGAGGAATTGAGAGATTCCAAAGGAAATTGGCCTACAGGTGAGCAAGGAAGCCATCAGATTAAGAATGGCTAGATTTATGAGCATTTAGAGATCTGCTATAACAACAGGAACAATTTTCTGAGCTCCTGTTGAGCTCATTAACTCATTATTAACTCGTTTAACTGCACAACAAAACTCAAAACTCTGTGCTTTACGATGTTGCTTTTCACCTAGTAAATGGCTCACTTCCTCTGGACAAAAGAGGGAGCAGGAGGGTAACTGTATCTCCTCTGTGCCAGCACCCTTTAGCCTACTTTAGTTAGGTCAGTCTTCAGTACAAAAATGGAAAAATAATTTAGCCCAGCCAGCGTGGCTCATTGGTTGAGTGTCGACCTATGAACCAGGAGGTCACAATTTGATTCCAGTCAGGCCATATGCTCGGTTGTGGGCTTGATCCCCAGTGTGGGGCCTGTAGGAGGTAGCCGATGAATGAATTTCTCTCATCAATGATGTTTCTGTCTCTCTCTTCCTCTCCTTTCCTCTCTGATATCAATAAAAATATATTTTTTTAAAAAAGGAAAATAATTTAAGATGTCTACATATGTATTCAGATAGCTGTACACTAGGAAACTTCAGTCATATGAGATTTGTAGTTTTCCACTAGGTGTTCTTGGCCATTATAAATACGCTTCGCACACAGTTGCATGTACTCAAACATTGTTCTGGCAGTCAGGGCCCTGATTACAGACAGGAGGAGGAGTTACTGGGGTGCTAACTATTCCAGGGAAATCATTACTTTGACATTCCCCTGTTCTCCTTTCCCTGCCACCACCCTGCAGGGGTGTGCGGTGATGCAAGTCCACCATTCTGGCTACCTGCCTGGTGACTGCGGTCTCCACAGTCATGGGACTCAGGGACACACTCCACTTCTCAGTTCTCTTTATAGTGTTTGCTTTTTGCATTGGGAGAATAATTCTGGAGAACTGAAGGGGCCTGATGCCTATGGGAATATGACTCCTTTAGAATACTACAGATCGGAGCAATTTCAAAGTCAGATCATTGGAGAAACAATAACTGCATTTCCCTTCTTCTTCTAAAATTAATAAGCTACTTCCCTTTAGGAAAGGACCATGATTTCAATAGTAAGTAGTCCGAAAGGACAGATTAATTTCATCAAGATAAACTGAAGATATGGACAGGATTTAATGAAGCAAACTCATTATGTTTTCAAATTAATTCTTCTGAGAATTCACATCAGTATACCTATCATTATTTTTTTTTATCATTTTAAACATAAAATGTAGAAGCCTATGTGTCTGGAAAACACACACAGAAAAATGAGTAAGTCATATTGTTAGCAATGCAGAGAAGAGTACCAAAACTTGTCTCTCACTAAGCCAGTCTTCCACTGTTGGCTGAAAGGCCTGCCTTTCTCAGGGGCTGCAGAATTTTCCTGCTGCTAAGTTTGGTGTTTGGGGGTCTTCAGATTCCTAATGCAGCCCTAATATTATAAGTTAAAGGCCGGCTTGTAGGTGTTTGTTGTTTTCATTATGCTGGAGCTGTAGTTAGATGGCTACTCAGAAGGCTCAGATTTTACTTCCCCACTGTCTCATGAATTTGTGGTTTCAGGCAATTCACTTACTTCCTCTTTATTCAGTTCCCGCAACTGAAAAATGGGTAGTGCCTTTGATAAAACTCAAACACCATAAAGTACATGGCAGCATTTGTTCATCAAGGGGCAGCATGCTAATGTTTTACATCAGTGTTAACTTCTGGACTATGCCCTCTTACCTCATGTCACATGTTGTCTACCCTCATGACACATATGTGACCACACTAATCAGAATGTTTTTCAATCTTTAGCTGATGGAGGTGGCATTATTCTCAGAATCACATTATTTCTCTGATGAAATTCCTGACTCCTTAAGAAGCTTTGGAATGACAGTCCTGAATTCCTTTACTTATTAGACATGGAGTCTGAGAACCAATGAAAAGTATCTCCAGAAAAAAATGCGGGCATTGGTATCTTATGGGATTGTGATACTGGTTATTTGGACAGTAGTAGATAACTAATAATGACAGTAGCAATGATAACAGCAGCAGGAGCAGCAATATGACAATGACGGTTGGCATTCACTGAGCAACTATCAAGTACCAGGTCCCGTGCTAAGTAATTGGTGCTTAGCCATCAAGATTGTGGACTTATCATGCTGTCATAAAGCTAAAAAGGAGCTTCTGATTAATGAATCAGGATTTAAATTAAAAAACAAAACACTTGGACGATACACCTCAATAGCAAGACATTCTAATAATCTAGGAATGACCTTCCCCCTGCATGTTGTCTGAGAACAGCAGGTGCAAGGAAAGAGCCAGAAGCCCTGAGACCACTGTGTCAGAAATGGCCCCCATGGGTGCCTCGTTTCTTGGGTTGCTAGTGTCACACTTTCCCGGAAATGCGTCCTGGTGACATTGGTTCCCGATATCTCAGCAGATAACTTGGTTCCCTTTGCCATCACACAAGCATGTATGGTTGCCAATCTAAGAGCCATGCCTTGATTCTCTGTAAAGAGCACTACACTGGGAAGGTCTTGAGTTAAGGTATCATGGGGAGCATTTGTAACTCCTGTAGACACCCTCCGCCATGTTGCCTCACTGCTGGCTCTCAGTTCCTTAGTGGACCCCTCTTTTGGGCCTGCTCTCCCGCCTCTGCTGGTACACCATACTGTTGTTTGCAGGTTTGTAACTTTGTCAGGTTTAGTGAGGACAGCCCACGGACTTTGCTCTTTTAGTGCCATATGCTCCTGTGGTGTGTGTGCTAAAAGTGCACCACTTGCTGCCAGCCCACCCCCAGCCTCTCCACATAAGCCCCAAATGCCCACCCAGATGATGCCATTTTACTTGAAATACTTGTGAATTTTAGTAAAGCAGTGTGGATGACATGGAAAATAATTTTGTGTATCCTCTCAGAGTAAGAAAGCTTACTTGTTTTTTCTACCAGTGGACATACAGTGACCAGAGGACTAACTACTGTTTCATTGTGGTTAAATACAAACAATACCCAACAGCTCAACCAGACTGTCGTTGAGGGTGAGGGTTTTGTCTTATGGATCCAGGCCAGTGTAGGATATAAGACTGTCAATAACTATTTGTTGAACTCTTTGCTTATTTATTACTTTCATTATACCCGTTTAGTTCTCCCTTTGTGGTGCTGCAGGGCTATAAACATCTGTCTTTCAGGAATGTGGGAGAGAGGCCTTGCTCTCCTGCCCCTTCCAGATCCTCCCACTGAGCCTCTGCCTCTGCTGACACTAGACAAATTACTTACCCGAGTCTAACCTTCTTCACCTCTATTGGGGGAAAAGACATAAATCTTCAGGGTAAACTTGAAGGGCAGTCGTTGTGAGAATCAAATAGGATACACTGAAGTCAACATATTGAGTTTGGTGCTGGGGAGAGGTAAGAATGCGGGAGCTGGGATCAAACCCCTGGGTGTGAATTCCTGCCATGCCACTTATCATTGTATTACTTTGAGAAATTTACAGAATAGGGAATTTTACAGAGGCTTCCACCACATAAGAGAGGAAAGAGGATTTGGGGAACATGAAATAAATTAGACATATTCTCCAGACCAGGTGCATGCTACTAATTATTGCAGGAACTTTATGAAACAGGCATTCTATTTCCCATTTTATCGTTGGGAAACTGCAGCTCAGGGTTCTTAGTGACCTCTCCAAAGTCTATCAGTTGGAAGGAAACATGACTAGATCACATGTCTGCCTAAGCGTGTAAGGCAGAGATCAGTTTAACTTTATAGAGAAAGAAGAGAATATCAGGGAAACAATGTGAGAGTAGAAGTCAAAGATATTTCCTGCTTGAATCTTGGCTAGCATTAGGGATTTGGAGGGAGAAAGTTGAAAAAGTAAGAGGTCAGCTTGTAAGAAGCATTTTTTAAAGCATAAAACCATGTTTTAAAGAAGACAATGTCTGGACAGATAGCCTTTCCGTGCGCTCATTAGAAATATTTGGCTCTGCCTCAGTAAATGTACTTGCTTAGTTATCTACGCCTTTATAAAACCTATGCCTTGAGCATTGGCCTTGCACATTGAATCACTTTCTAAAGCTTATGGGACATTTAAAAATATTTGAGTAAAAACTGTAAGACAAAAGCATATTTTTAAATAAACTCCCCACTCTCCAGATGAATGCACTGCTTAGCCAACAGAGCATCAAAATGGAAAACAAAAGATATTAACTGTAGTCCTTATGATGCTTTTATTCAAGCACAAACAAATATGTTTCTTAAGAATAGAAGAGAGGAAGGGAAGATTGGGAGTGGTGAAAGGGTAAGAGGTGGAATTAGGAGACTGTGAGTGAAATGTGGTACTCTGTGTCAGATATTTTGAATGAGGCCATCCACTGCCTTTATCTCTTGTATTGCCATTTTGGTTTTATTAACCTTATTTCACAGGAACCGAAACTCAGAAAAGTCTTGTAATGAGTTCAGACTCGGGACTATTTGACTACTCATTAGACCACACTGTTTCCAAGGGGAGTCAAGGCTGTTCTATCATTTCATGGTAAAAGAAATTTCTCATGTGGCAAATTTATGTCTTGAATGACACCAACACAGTGATCAATGAATACCATTGATATTGATTTTATAGCCAAAGCAGAAATGGTTTTCCATAAGATAGCTTCCTTTAAATGACCTTTAATAAAAGTCATGACCATAACCTTGAGAAAGCCTGGCTCCTTGAAGGCTCAGTGGGCATGGCTGAATTAATTGTGATAAAGTCTACAAATCTGAAGTGTGTAGAAAGTAATAACTTAGGGATTTTCCAAACATATGTTGGCATTTGGCCTCTGAAAGCCTGTGGATATAGTTTGGAACATTTCATGCCCTATAGATCCCTGAGGAATCACTCTAAGTGAGAAAATTTTCTTAATTTGGTTTTAGTTGAAAATGGAATTGTTCTAAACTTCATGTTGTAATGAAAAGAATAATTTGGGCTTAAAGGCAATCTTTCTGACCTACTTTTAAATTACTCTCCCCACATTTGGAAGATGAAACAAATTATGTGCTTGAAAACTCACTCAAGATGGGAGTAAAGCAAAACAGAATTCTTTCTCACCAGCTGTACCAGATTACATTTAGTGCTGTGACATGTATAAGGGAAGGACTCAGCCTGCTGTGTTTACAGAATGCATTGAAAATTAAAAACCAGTGCACAGTGGCAAATTAAAAACCAACAAACTTAGTTGTATTTTAGCCAGTGAATTTGAAAAGACCTGTATTATATGCAAGTCTGTTGAGAAGCTCTGTACTAACTAGTATATTCATCTATTTATCTATGCTGTTTTCTTTACCTGTTAATTTTTTATTTAAATGAATTTTTGCACAAAGTAGTAGAATAAAAGTGAAAGTCAGAGATTTGGGGCCATTTTTATATTACTCCTAAAGTCTAGAATAGTTCTTTTACTGATTTTAAATACTCAATACATATCTGAAGAATAAAGGAATGAAAGCAAATTCAATAATCCACAGGCTTTCACAAACATTTTTACCTCAGGGATTTGACATAAAGATGGAAGGAAATTATCTCACTTCTTGTCTTTTAGATACACTAAGATGAAGACGGCGACCAACATTTATATATTTAACCTGGCTTTGGCTGATGCTTTAGTGACTACCACCATGCCCTTCCAGAGCACTGTTTACCTGATGAATTCCTGGCCCTTTGGGGATGTGCTGTGCAAGATAGTCATTTCCATTGACTACTACAACATGTTTACCAGCATTTTCACCTTGACCATGATGAGTGTGGACCGATACATTGCTGTGTGCCACCCTGTCAAGGCGCTGGACTTTCGCACACCCTTGAATGCGAAAATCATCAATATCTGTATTTGGCTCCTGTCTTCATCTGTTGGCATATCCGCGATTGTCCTTGGAGGAACCAAAGTCAGGGAAGGTAAGGGCAGGCATTTTCATTTAATTTTTTAAACGTACTTCTAATGAAACAAAATCTTAATTTGGGAGTGATTAGAACACACATCTAGTGGAAAAGGCAAAAGACAATGGAAATATAATGCCTAAATCCATGCAAGATGAGAAATAAGACAATTTTGTGTCCCTTTCCATATTTAAACACAAGCTGAGATAGTGACATTACCTGAACACAGAGCCCAACCTGTCTCCCATTTCGGAAGTGCTATCAGAATCTGGAGAAATGGGGCTGAAGGTAAGGAACAATAGGCATATGGGTTTATGAAATACAATTCCACTGTATCCTGGCTATTTTGAGATACCTCCTTGCTCCTCTTCTTTCTCCCTAAAAAGGGACCCATGCATCGTCCCATACACCAAAAGGTGGCAGATTCAATTCCTGATCAGGCACATACCTAGGTTGGGGGTTCAATCCTCAGTCAGGGTGTCTACGGGGGCAACTGATGGATGTTTCTCTCCCTCTCCCTCTCCCTCACCCTCTCCCTCTCCCTCTCCCTTTCCCTCTCCCTCTCCCTCTCCCTCTCCCCCTCTTTCTAAAAAGACAAATCAATAAAAACATATCCTTGGTTGAGGATAAAAACAGAACTCTATGGAATATTATGCAGCTATAAAAAAAGAAGGATCTCTTACCCTTTGAGACAGCATGGAGGGACATGGAGAGCATTGTGCTAAGCAAAATAAGCCATTCAGAGACAGTAAAGTATCACATGATTTCACTTATATGTGGGATCTAATCAACCAATGAACAAAATAGATCCAAAAGCATGGAAGCATGGCACAAACTGACAGATCTCAGAGGGACGGGGGCAGAGATTAAGCAAGGAACTATATGCATATGGACACAGACAATAGTTTGGTGAAGGCCTGAGGTGGAGTGGGAACTGGGTGGAGGAGGTCAATGGTGGAAATATGGGAGACATCTGTAATGCTCTCTTCAATAAAGATCAAAAAAATAAAAAAATAGCACTTTATTATGTTGTGATTGACATGTAAATAGCTGTGCATATTTAATGTATACAACTCAATAAGTTTTGGGATAATTACATACCTGTGGAACCATGACCCCATCAAGAGCATAAACACATCTGTCACCTTTCAAAATTTCCTCCTGCCCTCTTTACTATTACTTTTGTATTCATGTTAAGAACATTTAACATAAGATCTACCCCTCTTAGCAAATTTTAAGTCTACAGTACAGTATTTTTAGCTGTTGGGCCTATGACGCAGAGTAAATGTCCAGAGCCTATTTACTTGCATAACTGAAAGTTTGTACCCTTGACCATCATCTCTCCCCCCACAAGCCCATAGAAACCACTGTTCTACTCTCTGCCTCTATGAGTTTGACTATTTTATATTCCACATATAAGTTAGATCATATAGTATTTGTCTTTTTGTATCTCACTTATTTTACTTAGCATAATGTGTACCAGGTGTCCACCCATGTTGTTGCAAATGGCAGGATTTTCTTTCTTTCTAAGGCTGAATAATATTTCATTTTATATATATATATATATATATATATATATATATATATATATATCACATCTTTTACCTGAGGGTATTTTTCCACTGATTTTTAGGAAGAGTGGAAGGGAGTGGGAGAGAGAAACATCCATATGATAGAGACACATTGATTGGTATGAGCCCAGACCAGGGCAGGGATCCAGCCTGCAACCAAGATATGGGTAATAATACTTTTCTTTTTGTATTGTGGTGTTGTTTTTGCAGACTTGGATGTCATCGAGTGCTCCTTGCAGTTCCCGGATGACAATTACTCGTGGTGGGACCTCTTCATGAAAATCTGCGTCTTCGTCTTTGCCTTTGTGATCCCCGTCATCATCATCATCATCTGCTACACCCTGATGATCCTGCGCTTAAAGAGCGTCCGACTCCTCTCCGGCTCCCGAGAGAAAGATCGCAACCTTCGGCGAATCACCAGACTGGTCCTGGTGGTGGTGGCCGTCTTCATCATCTGCTGGACCCCCATTCACATCTTCATTCTGGTGGAGGCGCTGGGGAGCACCTCTCACAGCACTGCTGCCCTCTCCAGCTATTACTTCTGCATCGCCTTGGGTTACACCAACAGCAGCCTGAACCCCATCCTCTATGCCTTCCTCGACGAAAATTTCAAGCGGTGTTTTAGGGATTTCTGCTTTCCAGTTAAGATGAGGATGGAGCGGCAGAGCACTAGCAGGGTCAGAAATACGGTTCAGGATCCTGCTTACGTGAGGGATGTTGATGGGATAAATAAACCAGTATGACTAGTCGTGGAGATGTCTTCTTATAGTTCTCTGGGAAGAGAAGAGTTCAATGAGCTAGGTTTAACTCAGATTACTACTGCAGTCTGAGGCGGAAAAGTAGAATTTCTTACAAACTTTTAGAAGTCTTATGGTCTGGAGTCATACATGAGGCTGTAGTAGTGACCCAGGTCAATGGAAGCATCAAGGTTGTAGGAATTGAGCGAGCAAATACAACCCCTCAGAAGGGTAGGGAAGCAAGGCTGGTTTCCAGTTCCTCTGATGAACAAGAAACAAGCCTTTTTCTTCTGGTTGCCTAGATTTACTTCAGGACTCAGCTGTCACGAGCCTCCTATGCAATGTGGTTCAAAAGTTCTGTATAGAAAACAAAGCAAAACAAAATGTTGGTTTCAGAGCCCAGTGGGCATCCAATCCCGATGCTTAACATTGACAGCAACAACAACAACCATTTCCAGGGGCCATGCCCAGCTCACTTTATGCTACATGGACCCACATTGTGTGGTGAGGATTCTACCTTAAGTTTGACTTGGACTCATACCTGAAAAGTCTGATGTTCATATAGAGTAGAAAATTATCTTGATATTTAAACATATAAAAGATGGGTTGCAATATAGTTTAATTCCCCGAGGAACTATATTTTTAGCATGCTATTCAGATAAATAATCTCATGATAAGGTCTGTCCTGATGCTAAGAAACATAAATTGGCTTAAATATCACCAAAAGTATATACTAGTACAGTTCCATCTGTAAATAATAGTATATGTGTAAACAAGGAATGGGTTTGCCATAAAGCCAGGCAGTTTCTTGAGAGCGTGTTAATAATTTCCCCGAGTTATTTAGAGCGATGCTGAGACATTTTGCTGCAACATCAGCTTCTCTCTGAGAATCAGTCAATGGCGCATCTCTTTGTGACTCCCCGAGCACCAATTGGTCCTTTATAGTGTCCGTAATGCCACAGAATATTTAACTCACTCCCAGGTTGCAGCCTTTGCTGAATCTAGTTTATATGCAACATCTCTTTATGAATATATTCCTATTACCATATTGTCTGTGTTCGTGAAGGGAAGGCATTTTGCTCGTGTGAATCTCAAGTTATTCTTCCGTGGCTTTCGGTGGAAAGTAGAATTGGTCCTAACTGTGGGCTGAATGAGGACATGATGTCACTCGTGGTGCTTGGACACCCATTGCACTGGGTTCTGTGAAGAGCACACTTGAGAAGATAATGTCATGAGCATCACATTTAGGGTAATTTTGCTAAAACTTTCAGATGACATATAAATTTCCCCTCTCTTTTCCTGAAAATTATGGTTTCAGAAGTAATGGCTTTTTCTGTCACTTGCCTGGGCAGAAAAGGGGGTAATTTAAAAATAACACTCATCTTTTCTTTAGCCTATATGTTATGTTATTAGGACAGAACCCTTTGAAATTTAATTGGAAAATCAAAGGCATAGACCTATAGAACTATACACATCACTACTTCTGTAAGTTCTGTTCACTGTGTGTGCTCTCTCTTGTGTATATATTCTTTTTAGATTGAAGGTTTTATATATGGCTTCAGAGTTTTAATATGATGATGTTTGTCAATTCGTTAGTCAATTCCAGATTTTCATGGCACCTAATCCATGGCAGCAAGGTGAGGTTTTTCATGATAAAAATATAGAGCTTTGCCTGGCTGGAATGGCTCAGTGGTTGAGCATTGACCTGTGAACCGGGAGGTCATGGTTCAATTCCCAGTCAGGGCACATGCCCAGGTTGTGGGCTCAATCCCCAGTGTGGGGTGTGCAGGAGACAGTTGATCAATGAATGACTCTCTCATCATTGATGCTTCTCTCTCTCTCTCTCTCTCTCTCTCTCCCTCTCCCCCCCCTTCCTCTCTGAAATCAATAAAAATAAAAAACAACAACATAGAGCTCTTTTGAACATTTCTTAAATTGTATTGATTTTTCTTAGGTGTTCTTATAGTCTTATAAATAAAAGTAGATAGAAATGGGTTAAATATTGGTTGACATTCACTCATGGTTAAAAATCTTGGATATCATACAGGAAGGAGATCTGTATAGCAAATAATTTCAGAAATAAACCCTACTGACGTGGGAAATATAGAAACCTCTTTACAACGGTAAAACCCAAAACTCTAACGGAGATAAAATCACAGAACAAACTTACAGTAATGTGTTCTCTTTAACTTAGCACCACACATGCCTTCATAGCACCAGTTGCCACCATTAGAGCCTGAGCTTCAGCCTGGGTATCCTCCATCTCTTATATCTAAGTTTGCAGGCCAAGGAGAGGGAAGCAGTTCTAAGTGACCCTGAGGGGTGTTAGATGCTTCTCCATTATTGTTAACACCAATCCCGAAAATGAAAGAGGAGGGAGGGTGGCGATGTCATTTAAGGGCACTGCATTAAAGAATGATAAAGTGAATCATATATGTGAGGAAAAATACCACTTACACAAGCATGTTTCTCCTTGAAAGTGTGTATGTGCACAAGACTGTGTGCATGCATGAATGGGTGAAAGTGTGTGTACATGTCTCTGTATGTGTGTGTACTGTCATGAAGCAGTGGTTGTATTGCGATTCCTTCATCATTCCATACATTTGTCCAAGCCCAGCTGTGTCCCATCTCTTCGTGCTCCCGTTGGCAGCAAGGAGGGCACTGCCCCCTGTGTCTTTGAGACTAGAGCTGCATGTATCCTCGAGTTAACGCTCTATCTTCCAACCTGGGTAACGACTTCTGTGAGACAGAATCTAGTGAGGGGTCAAAAAACATTCAGGGAAATGAAATGGATATGCAAGAGGCGAGCGGGTGAAAAAACCCATAATCCTAACTGGGAGGAGAGTATTTGTGTCTCAGACTACTCTTAGGAACCTAGAAACATCCCCGATGTGGAGAGTTTAAGTAAAAACTTCAGGCTTTATACTAAAAAAGGAAGCATAGTTTGGAAAATAGTTTTGAGAAAACAACGAGGACTATTCACATAAATTTTAAGGAAATGGCTCCATTCTATGATGTGTTAGTGAGAAATAAAAGTTCTTAAATTTGTAAACCATTATCAGGCAATTTATGCGTGTTTCTTCTAGTGTTGGGACGTAGTAAGACGAATTACTGAAATAAAAGAAATACGTTGGCTGGCTTTAAATTAGAGCTGTTTCAGGAGAACGCTATGACAAGTTTGCATGTCCATTCAATACGATTTATTTTCTAAGCAAGAGCCATTTGGAAGATTCAGCATAAATATGGAGCGCTCATTCCTAAGGTGATTTTATTCTCTGCAAGAAAAGTATATTCATATATCCTTTACTTTGATGTTTATTAGTCATATCTTGTTACTTTTAAGATGATAATTATGCATTGTATATATGATTGTGTGCCTTGCAATAAAATAAAAATTGTACTGCTAAAATTCACAGCAGAGGATTTCTGTGCTAAATAATTTATTCTTTAATACCTGAAATGATGCTGCACTTAAGCAAGAATAATGTTAATTGTTACTTTAAACTATATACCATAACTTTAACTTTCCATTCATGACAATTCTGTGGATGATCAATAGAAGGACCAAAACATGCAGGAATCTAAGCAATGATCTAAAATTTTTAAACCTATCAGTTGCTTAGGAAATTTTACCTGTTTTCACAGCAATGCTGCCAAGAACCCAGAAGCAATGTTATATGCTACCTTTCCTATGAAAAACCACGGGATCACTAGGAAAATATGCAAAATTTAAAATCAAACTGTCCTGCCAGTAACAACATAAACTCAACCCTGAAACACAAGCAGCCTTCTGCCCCTACTCTCAGTCCAATATGACCACATCACTGCCATGAATGATCTGTTTCTAAGCCTGGTGGAATTTGTATACACAAGGAGCAATTTAAAAACCAGTATCCTTCTGGTTTTTAAGATCTATGCAACCGTATGTTTATTGCAGCATTATTTACAATAACCAAGATGTGGAAGAAACCCGAGTGCCTATCATCATCGATGGGATAAAGACGAGGTGGCACATGTAAATAATGGAATATTCCTCCACCATAAAAATGAATGAACTCTTACCACTTGAGACAACGTGGATGGACCCAGAGGCGATTAAGCTACATTAAATATGTCAGACAGAGAAAGACAAATACCATATGATTCCACTTGTATGTGGAATCTAAAGAACAAAATAAACAGAACAGACACAGGCTCATCGATGCAGAGAAAAAGCTGACATTTGCCCTATGGGAGGGAAGATGGGAGGCTGCATAAAAAAGTTAAACAGATTAAGAAGTACAAATTGGTAATTACAAAACAGTCATGGGGATGTAAAGTACAGCAATATTGTAATAACTGCAGGGTATCAGGTGAATACTTGAACTATCGGGGGTCACTTTGCAAATTCTATAATTGTCTAAGCACTATGCTGTACACCTGAAAGTAATATAAAATAATACTGAATAGTCACTGTAATTGAAAAATAAGATTAAAAATTAAAATACATAAATGTGTTAGGAAGAGAGTGGCCACAGCTAGTGTCGTCTCAATTTCCCTATTTCAGTCCCTTTCTGCCCACATTTTTAAAAAAATCTATTGAAATAAAACTTCTGTTGTTAGCCCTAGCTGGTTTTCTCGGTGGTTAGAGCATTGGCCTTTGGACTGAAGTATCTCGGGTTCGATTACGGTCAAGGGCACGAACGTTGGTTGCAGTCTCGATCCCTGGTCCTGGTTAGGGCATGTGCTGGAGACAATCAATCGATGTGTCTAGATTCACATCAATATTTCTCTCTCTCTCTCTCTCTCTCTCTCTCTCTCTCTCTCTCTCTCTGAATATTTGAATGAACAAATGAATGAATTATGTGAAGTAGGAAATGCATGGTGCTATGGCAGTAGACATATTCTGAATAATTTACTAATTGAATAACCTTAAGTTAGTTATGTTCTTCTCACCTAGAAAGTAAAAGTAATAACTACCTTTCAGGATGATTATAAAGAGATGGTGATATAATTTATATTCAAATGATTTATAAACAATCAACCTCTATACAACAATGTTATTATTAACCTGATAAATAATGATTTAGAAACCTTTCTGGAAACCAAAATTAAGATTCCCTAGTGCCTTTGTTTTATAGTGAATTAAGAAGTGTGACTAGAGCCAATTATTACCTTTTGGAAACTGTGCTTCACTAAAGCCTGTATGACCTAAGGGAAGAATTAAATTCAGAAACTCTAATCTCACAATATTGAGTTACATTTGGCAATGTCTGGTTAGATGTGTATACCAGATAACTTGGTAATTGTTAAATCAAAATCCAGAGAGATTGCTTGGGCTAGAATTCAAAGGGTTTTTCTTGAGACCAAGGTTTGCATTGTTGGACACAAAACATTTTCATAATAATGTCTCCATGAGAAAGCAATCTTCTTTTTCCGAGAAAAAATCGGGTTTTTTTTTGAGAAATCTTCTGTTTGTTGTTAAAAGCCTAAGCCCACTAAATGTTTAAATGATTATCTGCTGAGAGATTTCTTTCCAAACGGTTTTCCTTTAAATGTGCTTTCATGTATTATAGAGCCCTAGACAAAGATGGTTTTACCCAGAAATTTTTAATGAATTAAATCACTACAATAAAAAAAAACAACTGTTGGTTTTGGCATTGCCAACAAACCACAGCAATTCTAGGCTTTTGCTGTTCAATTAAACTTCATTTCACCTTAAACTTTTGTTTTTTTACTTCAAAATAAGATACGTGCAGTGTGCATAGGAATTTGTTCATAGTTTTTTTTTAAACTATAGTCCAGCCCTCCAACGATCTGAGGGACAGTGAACTGGCCCCCTGTTTAAAAAGTTTGAGGACCCCTGAATAAATGATCCTCTCTCTCATCATTGATGTTTCTATGTCTCTCTCCCTCTCCCTTTGTCTCTGAAATCAATAAAAATATATTTTAAAAAAACAATCAAAAGCTCTAGCTGGTTTCGCTCAGTGGATAGAGCATCGACCTGAGGACTGAAGGGTCCAGGGTTTGATTCTGGTCAAGGGCACATGCCCGGGTTGCAGGCTCAATCCCCAATGTGGCGTGTGCAGGAGGCAGCAGATTGATGATTCTCTCTCATCATTGATGTTTCTCTCTCTCTCTCCCCCTCCCTTCCTCTCTGAAGTCAATAAAAATATTAAAGAAAAAAAACCTTCCATGAAATCTCAAGCACACTTTACATATAGAAACAGTGGCATACTGAACTCAGTGGCAAGGAGCAAACGTAATGTGCATTTATACTTCCAGAAAGGACTTGCTTCGTTTCCATGGCACTCCATGGTCCCAGCTCCCCTACCTCTGCTGGCTTTAATGGAGTGAAGTCAGCTTTTAAGACCAGAATGCTTCACAGAGACCGGGAGAAAGGGCATCTTGTAAGATTCCTTTGTTGATTTTATTCCATTGTGCCTATTCCTTCAGCCTACTCTGTTTCCCCACTGGAACACAGCGCAGTACTCTGCACTTCTGGTTACCGAACCACCTTTCTTTGACTTTGAAGTCAAAAGAAAGCTATTATATAAGTTCCTTTCACCTTAAAAATTCGGAGAAGTATATGTTCACTCACTGCCTGTTTTTTAAAGCACTGTGTCTTTAATTTCACACAGCCTGGCTTCTGCCCCATGATGCCGGTTCTGCACAGCATTTCACAGGCTACAGGGAACAGAGGTGGCCTGTTAACTCCCATGCACCAAAGAGGGAAGTTAAGGCCTGACTGGGGCTTTTCTTCTATACACAGTCGCGGTGTGTTACCAGTACCTGGCCCTCTGCATGCTCCCATTGGACGGTCCTCCTTCTTCTCAGCTTCTTTACATGCTTACATGTTACTCTTTCTCTCTTCCTCCTTCTTCTCAGCTTCTTTACATGCTTACATGTTACTCTTTCTCTCTTCCTTGGTTTCCGCCACACTCCACACTGCTGAGCTCCCACCTCACAAGTCCCAATTTTGTGCTCCCTCACTGCACCCTGTCTATGGGCCTTCCTCTCAAGGCTGCTTCTTTGTGTCAGAGAGAGAGAGAGAGAGAGAGAGAGAAACATTGATGAGAGAATTGATTGATGTGAGAAAAACATCAATCTATTGCCTCCTGTACATGCCCGACTGGGGGATTGAACGTAAAACCTAGTTATGTGCCCTGACAGAGAATTAAACCCAAAATTCTTTGGTGCATGGGACCACACTCCAGCCAACTGAGTCACCCGGCCAGGGCTCTCAGCTCTTTTTGGATGGATCCCAAAGGTCTGTAGGGGCTCTGATCTAGTTTTTACATTTTAATTTCAAACTCCACTATCTCAAACTTCTCTTCTTCCCAAACACCCTCTCCCAGGAAAACTCCTATTTCTGTCACACTTACCATAATTGCCCCAGTCACTAAGGCTTGAACAGTTCATGGCAGCCTTGACCGGGCTGTTGCTTTTCCACAGCCAATCACCAAGACCTATTAGCCTGCCCTTTATTGTGTGACTTAAAATCTTCTCTTCTTTTCCACCTTCCTGTAGTTCAAGTTCTTACTTCCTGTTTGTTTTCTCAACCTTAGGTTTTTCCTGTTCCTTCCCCTCATTCCGCCCCACCCAAAAAAAATTCTACAGCCGCTGACAGGTTAGTCTTCTTCACCAGTTCAGGGTAACAACAACAGTTAACCCTTTTAAGTGGGTCTTTATTGTGAGGTATACATATCTTCAGTTCATCCTAACAAAAACCCTATGAAGTAGATACTATTAGTTTGATTCCCATCTTACAGGTAGAAAATTAAGTATCATAGAGGGCATACAACTGGCCAAGTTTACACAAGCGTAAGTGGCAAAGCTGAGGTTCAGAAAAGGTCACCTGTCTCTGAAACACATGGGCTTGTCTCCCACACCAGAGTGGCCTGGGCTCTTGGGTCCTGGTGTAGACTTCTAGCTGTGTATACCTTCTAGACTTCCGTTTTGCCCCTCGATCTCACTATGCCTTTCCATTTAGTAGAAGGGGCCCCTGAGTCGTGTGTGCTCTAGTTCCTGGTAACCGTCAGAGCCACAGAGTTCTGAGCCCCACCCCCATGTCTGGGACCCTGTTGACCTGCCTAATTTTTGTTATTTCCATACTCTCTTCCCAGGACACACAATGAAGAATGGCCTGTATGCTGTTCAGCTGCTGTTAGATCACAACCTGGGACCTGCCTGAATGCCTGCTTTTATATCGCAGAGCCTTGGGTATAAACCTGGGGGGATCTTTTAGTATATTCTAATTTATACTTACAATAACTCTTCTAAGGAAACTTTAACTCTCCAGTCCCACTCTGCCAGTCTGATTATGGTAACCAGTAAATATGACATTTGTCCTAATTAAAATCCATACTAAGGCTGACTTCCTGAGCAAGCTAGGTCTGGTCCAGCCCAGAACTGCTTTCATTTCCCCTACCTCTTTCTATTTTCCAGCTTTTTCAAGGGTCTTCCCTCATTTTCCCAGCTCTCCCAACGTAAAGGATGTGCATTGGATCAGGGATTTTCAGGCTTGGCTATGTAACACAATCACCTGAGAAACATTCCACATACAGATGACAAGCCTACGCTGAAGTCCTACTGACTTCAGAACCACCAACTAAGACTTCCTTGAATCCTCAATGCTTATGCATAATAAACAATAATTATTCATGATGGTTTTAGTGTTGTTTTTTAATGCTTCAATGAACTCATAAATTGCATAGGCGATGTAAGCCACCTGGCCCAATGCCTGACAGATAATGGGTTTTCTGTAAATGCTAATTAGTTCCTCTACTCTTTATTCTAGTCATCACAAGTTTATTGCTTTCATTTGTTTAAATAAACATTTTAAATAGAGTTACATCTTCTACATTTCTTCCTGTTCTGTATAGTTACAGCATCTTTAGTCAAAGTTTTGCTGGCTTACTCTTGACCTAAAATTATCCTTTCAGACTCTTTCATTGATCTTTTGACATTAAACTTATTCATTAGTCTCTATATTTCTTAAACTTCTATAAAAACTATATATATTCTGCCACCTACTCTTTTTTCTATTTTTATTCTTGATCTCTGCTTTCTTTATTTTTTCGCTAAAATTTTCTTCCAACTAGTGAAGTAGGCCTTGAAATTTCAGAGCCATTGACTTGATGTGTCTTTACAATGTTTTACTTTATTTAAATTACCTTTGTTGAACATTACTGGAAAACCTTGAAACTTAAATGTTAAATTTTCTGTCTGATTAGAATAGCCTGGATAGCTGGGAAAGGTAGAAGAGAATTTCAAAGCTAAGAGAGATCTTAGATATTATCTGTTCACCTACTTCATTTACACGAGGCAGCTGAGACAGATAAAGTGCATTACCAAAGGTGATGCTGTTAACTTGTTACTCTTATGGTGGGAGGAAATGGAGGGAGACTAGCTCAAGTTTAACTGGGGCATATTAAAATTGTACGAGTGTTTTTTCATCCGTCCCTCCCCCTATATTTAGTCTCTTAAAATGACAGAAAAACAGCAAGCAATCAGAGGTTTTGGATTTAATAGTTTCTATAAAGTCTGATTTCTAGTGTTGGAAAATTCAGGGTCTCTGAGTATTCTATGTTGCAGTGACGCGTCCAAAATTGGTACTTCCCAGAGTTGGGAGTTTTAAATGTACCAGTGAGAAAAGGTTTCTCTCCTTCGAGAAGAAAGAAGACCACTCCTCAAAACCCAGCAGATCTATCTCCTGTCCCAGAGCTTTTCCTCCTGTCCCATATTTTAAGGATTTTTGTTCATTTTGTTTCTCTTTTCCCAGTGGAGCAAGAAAGACCAAAACCTAACCCGAGTTTCAGGATACAAGGCAGTGGTGGCTGTGAAGGGAGTGATATGGAACAACGGAGTCGCTCCTTCTGCGCCCACACCCTAGGAATGTGCTTTAGAGGAAAACAATAAAAAATGCAAATAAAAAAAGACACCCACTAGAATTACCAAATCCATTCATCCAAGACAGAAAAGAAGGTCGGAGGGTAAATGGCACAGAGAGAAAAACAAAGTATCAAATCAGTTCAGGCATTGGGCTAGCAAATGCTAGGGAAGAGCCACAGAGAAGCCCGTGGCCCTGTCAGGCTCGCCTGTGGCGGTCACTATCCACAGACTGGTGTCAGAAGATTCTGCCCTCTGTGCACCTGAGACCAAAACCCCAATTCCTCAGAGAGAAGGGCACATGCAGAGGGCCCTTGGCAGAATGGGCCTTGCCTCTGGTGGGGAGAAGAGAAGAAGGGCCCAGAGCTTGCATAGCATCCCCTCTGGAGGACAGGTGGCTCAGTGGCCTGCAGCAGCCTTCAGGTAACCGGAGAGGGAGGCAGTGAATGGAACTCCCCTGTGAAGATCGAGCTCAGGGCAGACTGCAGGCAGACGGTCTTATGGAAGAATCTGTTGCTTAAGAAGACCACCAAGAAGAGGTGCAACTGGCTTTTTGCCCATCGTTAAGCTGGTCCAGAATGAAGGAAAAAGGATAGAGAAGAAAGAGCCAGCCATGGATAACGTACGAGGATTGCACTGCTGTAAGGAAAGCCAAAGCAAGCCACATCTGAGTGACTAGTAAGGCCAATACTTTTCAATGTTTGATAATTCCCAAAGTAAAGCTGGGCTGGGAGTGCAGGGAGAGGTCAGGGGTGATAAGAAAAGTCCCGGCCCCTGGCCACTGTGAATGCCCCGGCACAGACAAATCCCGCAGCCTCTGGTCTTCATCTTCAGGTACATGGACAATTCCCTAGGTGCTCCCTTGGGGGTGCAACGGCAAACCAGCCAGAATCTAGGACACACATATCTTCTGGTTTCCCACAGGCTTGTCAATCACATGCACAAGAATGTTCACTACAGTATTTGTTCCTAATTGGGGAGAACGAGATGCTCTGGAGTCAGAGACCTGGAGCAGCTCGGGCTGCCATAAAAAAGGACTACTGACTTCAACAACAGAAATGTATCCTCTCACTTCTGGAGGCTGAGGGTCCCAGACCAAGGTGTTGGTAGGGTTGGTTTCTTCTAAGGCCTCTCAGCTTGGCTTGTAGATGGCCGTCTTGTTTCAGGTGTTCACACGGTGTTCCTCTGTGTATCTGTGTCCAATCTCTGCTGTGGTTACAAATAATGAGGGAGATCTATATGTATTGGCAGGAAAAGAGATCACGGCTTATTGTTCATTGGACAAAGGAAGTCACAGGACAATATGGTGCTGATATCCGTGATTCTCTCTGGAGAGGGAACAGGATTAGGGGCGAGGGTGGGATGAGGGGGACTTTACTTACTTGTGTATGTCTCTCTGTGTGGCAGATTGGGTTATTCTCAATTCTTCATTCCCTCCCTTGCCCTGGCTTTGCAGCCTCTCCCGCTGTGTATTTCCCTGCCCCATGGTTGTTGAACTTGGCCAGATGACTTGGTTTGGCCAATGGAATTTAGACGGAGGTAACAGAGTAGAAGCCTTAAATGTGCTTTCTTGGCATCGCTTGGTCTCTTGGGCTGTTGTGACCTTCAGTGAGAAGAATATACCCTGGGAAATGTCTGGTCACAGGAAAATGTGAAGACATGAGGAGTCGAGCTGAACCCAACCTCAGCTTAGAGCTAGCGCAGAGACCCACATACCCCTGAGCAATTATGCTTACCTTGAAAACATTCTCCTGAGTGAAGTAAGCCAGATATAAAACGACAAATATTGCATGCTTCCATTTACATGAAGTATCTAGAATAAGCAAATTTGTAGACAGTCTATTAGAGGCCACCAGGGGCTTGTGGGGTTATTACATGGGTACAGAGTTTGTGCTTGGGGGGTTAAAAGGGTTGGAAATAGATAATTATAATAGTTTCACAGCATAACAAATGTACTTAATACCACTGAATAAGGCACTTAAAATGGTAAATTTTGTGTTATATATATTTTACCACAATTTAAAAAAATAATAACATAATATACCAAAAGACATTGAATTTATACTTTAAATGGATAAATTGTATGGTATGTGAATTATATATCTCAATAAAGCTATTAAAAACATGCTTGTTGTTTAAGTCATTAAGTTTGGGGTGATTTGTTAAGTAGCACTAGTGTGGCAATAGCTGACTGATACTGTGTGTGTGTGTATGTGTGTGAATGTGTGCATTTTATAATAAGCACATATTATTTGTGTAATACAAAATATGCAAATAGAATTTATTGGCTCCTCTTTCCTGTCTTCCTGCCGGTGGTGGCACCAGGATGATTCTGGACATTGCTCATCCTAATTTGGAGTGACTTGGCTTCTCTCTTCATCCTTGGCCATCAACCAGATCCAAGTCCTGGCTGTTCCCGCAGACTGTGTCTCCACTTGGCTCCCTCCTCTCGGTCTCTGCAGCCATCGTCCTGGGTCTGGATTGTTTCATGGGTTTCCCAGGGGAGTCTCACTGCCTGGGTCCATCCTGAGCCAGGGGAGAGGACTAATTTGCAATGTTTCCATTAAGTTACCCTGCACAGCAAGCCCCGAGTTTACACACACACACACACACACACACACTTTCCACACTGTAAAATGGGCTCACAACAGCCTTTACTGCCTGTCACATCACAGCTGAGCCCCATCAAATGTCACCTGGACATGTACCCCAGGGGTACAGATCGATCAGCTGTACAAACAGCAGCTGTAGGCAGATGGGGCTGCTGCTCCTTTCCCATTTGCTGGTCCTCCACCTTCAGGATCTCACTGCTTGGGTGTGAAAATGCCCAGCACTACACATAAGGGGAATGTTCCATTCAAAACACTGGGTTAGAAGTTGAGAAAGTGAAGGACTCTATGGTGAATTATTGTGGCTTCCAATTTAAAAGTGAAAGAGGACCTAATGAATCTGATAGATGGGAAGTGAGCTTTTTAGGCTATAACTTGGAATTAAGAAATTGAGTTTTGCCCTAACTGGTGTAGCTCAGTGGATAGAGCGTCGGCCTGCGGACTGAAAGGTCTCAAGTTCGATTCCGGTCAAGGGCATGTACCTTGGTTGCGGACACATCCCCAGTAGGAGGTGTGCAGGAGGCAGCTGATCGATGTTCCTCTCTCATCGATGTTTCTAACTCTCTATCTCTCTCCCTTCCTCTCTGTAAAAAATCAATAAAATTAAAAAAAAAAAGAAAGAAATTGAGTTTTAACTGGTGGGAATGCAGACTGGTGCAGCCACTGTGGAAAACAGTATGGTGTTTCCTCAAAAAATTAAAAATGGAACTCCCATTTGACCCAGTAATCCCACTTCTAGGACGATATCCCAAAAAATCAGAAACACTAATCAGAAAGGATATATGCACTTTTATGTTCATAGCAGCACAATTTACAATAGCTAAGATTTGGAAACAGCCTAAGTGCCCATCAGCAGATGAGTGGATTAAAAAACTCTGGTTGATCTACAGAATGGAATACTATGCTGCTATAAAAAAGGAACTCTTACTATTTGCAGCAGAATGAATGGACCTGGAGAGCATTATGCTAAATTAAATAAGCCAGACGGAGAAAGATAAATATCACATGATCTCACTCACTTGTGGTATAGAATGAACAACATAAACTGATGAACAAAAATAGAGCTAGAAAAAAATATTTTAGGATATACTAGAAGTAATTCTGTTATTTGCAGATTTTTAATATTTCCTACAACTTTTGTAATCTTAGACTATGTTAGTATAGTTTGGTAGTATTATTATATTTTAAATTTTTCTTGAAATATTAATGTTTATTACATGTAACATTATTATATTTAAAATCTTTTTCTTGAAAAAAATTACATGCAATGTGTTAAAACTGATACAATATTATTGTTTTCTTATGTTTTACATTTTTGCATAATTTATTCTGAAACTAGTATTTGAGTATTCTTGAACTGAAACTAGTATTTGAATATTCTTTAAAAAAAAGAAATTGAGTTTTAGTGCTGAAACAAACTTTATTCCATCTTTTCTACTTCCTCATGTGAACAAAGTTTCTCAATATTTACATCTGTTAATATGAAAAACACGAAAAGAATTAATGTTGAACCCCATCTCATTCTATCAAAAAGTAACAGGCAGCCATGGATACATGAACTAAGTGGAATTAAAGAGACACACCTGCCCAGCCAGCATGGCTTAGTGTTTAAGCATCGACCAGAGGTCACTGGTTTGATTCCCAGTCAGGGTGAGGGTGCATGCCCAGGTTGTGGGCTCAATCCCCAGTAGGCAGCTGATCTTTCCTGTTTTCTCTCTCATCATTGATGTTTCTAGTTCTCTCCCTCTCCCTTCCTCTCTGAAATCAATAAAAATATATATTTTAAAATAATAAAAAAGTAAAGACATATCTATCTCATGAATATTTGTTTTTGATTAAATTTTACATTTTTACATTTAATAATTATTCTTCAAATCTATACATAGTTTTATGATTTTTAATTAATTGTGTAGTAATACAAATAATTATATGCCAACTTAGAAAAAAGACACTTAGAGACTTATGTTCACAGAAAACAAGTTTATTTCAATTTAAGTATATAATTTTGTTTGTGAGAGGTATGTTAGGGTAATCAGTAATCATTCAAACATAAAATATGTATTATGTGAGGATAAAATTCTGTGTGTGTGCGGGGGGGGGCGGGGGGGAGGAGTAGACCAGAAATATGAGCTTATGGGGAATAAATGTAAATTCAACAAGTGTTGAAGAGGAGCTAATTCATGTACATTTAAAATAGGTGATGGAATACTACGCTGCTGTAAAAAGAAAGGATCTCCTACCATTTGCAACAGCATGGATGGAGCTGGAGAGCATTATGCTAAGCGAAATAAGTCAATCAGGGAAAGATAAATATCACATGCTCTCACTCACTTTTGGATTATAATGAAAAACATAAACTGATGAACAAAACAGATCCAGAGACAGAGAAGCATTGATTAGATGCTCAAACCTCAGAGGGAAGGCAGGGGAGGGTGGGGGCAAAGGAGAGAGATCAACCAAAGGACTTGTATGCATGCATATAAGCATAACCAATGGACACAGACACCAGGGGAGTGAGGGCATGAGTGGGGAGGGGGGGGGCAATGGGGTGATAAGGACACATATGTAATACTTTAATCAATAAAGAAAGAAGAAATAATAATAAATAAATTTCAAAAAATAGGTGATGGCTTATATGGAATCCATGGGATATTTAGATTTCATTAGATGCATGTTAAACGTCACTTATGCAGTTTTATTTTTATTTTTAAAAAATCAACATATATGTATTGGAAATTACATCCTTTGTAACTTAGAATTTATGAGAAATTTGAGATACCCACTGAACATCATGCAAGGAAGTGCGAGGGTATTTTTTAAAAATTAAGGGGTGCAAAAGTGAGGAGACACTTTTGGGAACGGCTGCTGGGGGTGAGCTGCCAGCACAGCTGTCTGACTCAGGATGGAATCCCGCCTCCCTGCTACCAGCTACTTGAACTTGGGCAGGCCATCCACGCCTTTGAGCTTGCCTGCCTGTAAGGGAAGGGCAGTCTAACACTGACCCCTTCAGGCCGTCCTGAGAGTAAACACGCCGGAGCCGGCGGAAGGAGTGCCCACATCCGCCTGAGGAGGAAGAGGAGGAGTTTGTTGACGTGGCTCCGGAACGGCAAGGCCGAGATCCCGCCGCAGAAACGGAGTCTGGCTCCCACCGCCACATCAAATTACAAGTAAATTGCAGCGCAGTCATCATTCAGAACGTCCTGAAGTCAGGCTGAAGCCACATCGAGACTGGTAGGAGGGGGGGTAGCCGTGGACCAGCTGGTACCACGACCTTATTTGGCGGAAAAAAATTCTCTTAAAGGGCCCGCGCATGATTTAATTGGATTTTTTGGCTTTGAATTCTAGCTCCGGGATAGCAGCTCGAAAGGCACCGAGGACATATGGGGAGGAACTGAATTGTCTGGCATCAGGACCAGAGCTGGGGGAGGGGGCAGCTTTCTCCCAGACACAGAGCCAGCAGGGGAGCGCCCCACCCAACTTTCAGACCTACTCAAAGTGTTTCCAGTGGCTTTTCCATACGAATGACCTATCTTGGCTCACACTTCAGACTTTCCTAACATCTCTCAAGCAAGCAGCACCTGGCCTCAGCGTGCAGCACCTCTTGCTAAGTGGCAACCAGCCGTGTTTTGCAGCTTGGCCTCTTCTGAGCACCCCCAAGCCCAGCGCAAGTACCGGCTATCTGCAGATCGCTTTGTAACTCTGGCCAGGTGGCCCTGGGCAGAACACAGGCAGGGTCTGGTCTTGGCCTGCACCTCCCGGAAGGTCCCAGAGCCAGTGCACCCGGTGGATAGCTTCAGACCACACTGAAGCACCACACAACCTCCTCCACAGGGGACATACTCAAGGGGTGGACTTAGCAGGCACTAGAGCTCTGCTAAAGTAAGTCCTGCTTTGTGTGTGTGTGTGCACAGTGACTGGGGAGGCTTTGCCACTGAATCCTACGGGACACGTGTTATAGGCCACTCTGCCAAGCCTGGAGATATAGCCGCTCTGCACCTAGAAACAAACACAGAGTAGGTGCCAAAAGGAGGAGACAAAGAAACATGTCCCAAAGGAAAGAACAGAACCAAACTCCAGAAAAAGAACTAAACAAAATGGAGACAAGCAATCTACCAGATGCAGAGTTCAAAACACTGGTTATAAAGATACTCAGTGAACTTAGGGAAACAGTAGTTGACCTTGAGAGAACTTCAATACATGAGTAAGGACATGGAAAACAT
>NW_005871065.1:9827455-9830909 GCF_000147115.1 Myotis lucifugus | reverse complement strand
CACAAAAACCTGAGTCCGTCAAACTCTCTACCGTCTCATGGACAAGGGCTATGTGGCTGCATGCACCTCCCCAGCAGGCTCCTGGGGAACCAAACCTGCTTATGCTCATGTACTCATCCAAGAAGAAAGCCTTCCTGGGCCTCGTCCCCGAGGACCAGAAGGGCATAGTCAAGGGTATCCGGCGGATCATCAACAACCACAGGCAGGCTAAGCAGCAGAGGCTGGAGCAGCTGGGCGGGATGGGGGCACAGCAGGCCCCCCCAGGGCCCATTCTGGAGGACCAGGCACTCCAGCTCTGCCCCCCACAGCCTGAGCCTCCGGGCACTGTGGGGGGCCCTGAGGCCGAAGGGCAGGCCAAGCCCCAAGATGCTGCCCAGGACCCCCCAGGCTCTACCGAAGGCCCCCCTGGAGCAGCTTCCAGCCCACCCTCTTCTGGACCTGTCCTTCCAAACCAAGGAAAGCCTTGAACTGTCACGGGGAAGGAGCCTAGGGAGCCATGCGTCCACTACATGTGGATCCTGGGGCACAAAAAGGACATTTAGGGAAACCGAGGGAATCTGAATCAAGATAGACCAGTCAATAACCTCTCAACACTGGTTCACTAATTGTTGCAAAGATACCATACTCACCTAAAATGTTAAGAATAAGGGAAACGGGGGTGGGGGGTGGGGGTGGGGCTTTATAGGGACTCTACTATCTTTGTAATTTCTCTGTAAACCTAAGACTTAGAATAATAAAGTTTATTTTTAAAACGTCTTCAATTCATACGTGCCCACACATATTAATCACTGACCTTATGTTTTTGCGCATTCTTTCGGAGGTTTAGTGAACAAACACCAGCAAATGTGAATATACCTCTCCCCTCCCCCCTGCAGAAATGGTGACCCCTCCCTCCCTGCGTTCCTCCCTCATTCCAAATCAGGCATAGAGAGTCCCCGTTCTTACAACTGGGAAGACATTCTTGGGAACAGTTCCCTGTTGATGGACACTAGCTGTTTCCAATTGTTTTCAGTTCTGATACGACTTCAGGGAATAACCATGGCCGTGGACGAGTCTGTCTGTTGGACACCTTCCCAGTCATGGGACTGCTGGACCTGGCAGTTTGTAATTGTGGGAGACAGGACCATTGGGATTTAACTCACGTCCATCAGCGTTCCTCGGGCCTGGAGATGGAGTGAAACTCTGTGACACCCCAAGTTTGCAGTCCACAGGGGTCAGGGACCCTGCAAAGATTCCTATGAGTGTGTGTGCACATGTGGGTTCCCTCTCTAGCCCCTGCCAGGGCCTCTGCCCTCCTGCCCTGGGGCAGGAACTAGGGCCCTAGCAGCCTGACCCCAAGAATACCTCCCCTTGGGTGGGAAGCGTGGGTGGGAGAATTTTCTGGAGAATTGGGAGGTCCTGGGTTCCCTTGGGGACCATGAGGGTGGGAAGTTCCACCCAATCCTCCAGGTCTGGGGTCAGCACAACCTGCCTCTATCCTTGAGGCCTCCTAAGGAGACATTAGGATGCCCTAAGGAGCCCACCACCCCTCCTCTAGCTACCCGGGGCCTCCCCTGCCCTGGGTCTCACAGACCACCCCTCTAGGGGTCGCTCTCCACCCCCTCCCATTATCTCTCCCCCCACTCCCAGGAATTCCAGTCCTTGCTCCTACCATAATATTTTCTCCACCTCCTTACACTCATCGCCATTCACTTCCCTTAACATCCCACCTTATCTCTCACATTCTGGGTGATTTAAAAAATCCCTCTCCCAGCACTTTATAGTAAAAATTTCAGATACACAGAAACGTTGGAAGGATTGCACCGTGGATATCCGTACCTCCACCACCTAACTCTGCACTGACATTTTACTACTCGCAGTCTTCCTAATCGCTCCACCTTCGTTCTTAGGTCCCTTGGTCCATTGAACCGTACCGTATGTCCGTCATTTTTAATTTATTATTATTTTTTAGGTAAAACTTACATAGAGCGAAATATGCAAATCTTAAGGATGTCGCAGTCTGGCTGATTTTAGATGGCACGTGTATTTATTTTAACATATAATAGGGGGGAAACCCCACACGTTTTCCGTTAATGATAGTGACCCCAAGCTTCCTTGAACAAGGAATGTATTTAAATGAGCTGTGCTAATGGGGGAGGAGGGGGGAATAATAGAGATGGGGCGGGGGGCTTCCAACAGGCTGCCGCTGTCGCTTCCGGAGCTGCGGACGCCTCTAAGAGTGGCCTCGGCCTGGGGCGCCGGGAGGGGCCGGGGACTCGGCTGGAGGGGGTTTGCCGTGGGACCGAAATAGTGTGCGTGTGTATGTGCGTGTGTTACTGTGCAGTTGCGCGCCCCCTTCCAACTCTTTGAAGCGGGGAGTGTCCCTGCGAACGCAGCACCGGGAACACAGTAGGTGCCCAATAAGTGTTTCCCGCGATCACACCGGTGCAGACGCTTTGCAAACACTATACAAAAATCAGAGTTTACTATTGCTGGGAGAAGCGCAGTCTTCCGTGTCGCCCTTCCCAGCGCAGCGCCGTCTAGCAAGCCGAAGTGATTGTTTGCAAACAGACCCACAGGAGGAGGAAGACCGGAGCCCGGATGAGCGCTTGGGCCAGGACGTCCTCCCTCCCTTTCGAACTCTGGGGGCGGAGAACTCTCAGTGTCCCGCGATCCGCTGTAGACGAACAAGACCAGAGTTCCGTGAGCATGCGCACAGGGCCGCCGGGCCAGGCTCATTAGTATACAGCCGAGAGAGCCTTCTAGGTGCCTCGTTAGCGCAGTAGGTAGCGCGTCAGTCTCATAATCTGAAGGTCGTGAGTTCGATCCTCACACGGGGCACAATACTTTTGTTCGCTCTAGGTCCGTCGCCTGCTGGAAAGGGGCATTTTATTTGCTCGCCTGTGGACTGGGAGACACCGAGCGTCCTCACTTTTCCACTTTGGGGTCACCCTTCTGTCGGCTGACGCTCGATTCAGCCTGTCCTCTCCGAAGAGCCCGTGCCGGGGAGGTTTCACTGTCTAAAATCTCCCGACTCCCCTGCTGCTCTGCAGGCTCCCGGCTTCTGGGCCGGGGTCGGAGGACCAGTGCGAAGGCTAGAGCAGGCGGTAAGGGGGGACAGGGACATCTGCGCAAAACTAGCCCGCGCTGGATAGGCCGGGACCCAGCTGAGCCTCCGTGGAAGAGCCCCATCCTCACCACCTCCTTGCTGCGGGGGGGGTGGCCCAGGAGGGAGCACCCCTGCTGACCCACGCTGCACCATTGGCCCGTCGCGGGGGACATGCAAAGCCCGGGGTTATCCAGAAGTTCATTTTGTCATAAATCCACTCCTACATTCCACCCCCCAACTGGGTACCTTCATTCATGATGTGAGGGATCGGACTCACATCATGGCAGCGGTTCTCACCCTGTGGGTCGAGACCCCTTTGGCCCGTCGAACGACCCTTTTCACAGGGGTCCGCCTAAGACCATCCTG